>NW_006408574.1:1280227-1331653 GCF_000296735.1 Chrysochloris asiatica | reverse complement strand
AGAAAGATGAGGCTTTCTACTCCCGTAAAGATTTACACCCTCGGAAACCCTGTACAGGGTCGCTATGGGTCGGAACCGACTCGATGGCACATAACAACAATAACAACAAGTGATGTCTAACTCCACTCCATTCTTGTCAGAGAAAATATGAGGGAGCTCCTAAGAGATCGTGGGAAATTCTCTTACCTTTTCATTCCACTTCTCCACAGACATTTTGAAGCCCCCTCATTCTTTGTATGATTTGTCTTTTTAAAAAAAAAAAAACTTTTCTTAACCTTTTACAATGATTTCAGTCTTTTAAAAGCTTACCAGGACTTGCTTTATGCCCTCCAGTGTGGCCTGCCCTGAAGGAGGCGCCCTGCACACTGGGATTAGATGTGTATTTTGCTGTTTTGGGAGTGAAGTGAGTGGCGTGTTCTACATGTGTCTGCTTAGTTAGAGATGATTTCTTTTCATTAATGTTCCGTTACACAGAAGGTGACTCTTCAGTGCAGTACACATGTATGGGAAAAACTGACAGGGCTAAACGAAGAAATTGACAAATACACAGTGATTGAGGTCAGTTGTGTAATTCAGTAGAAAAGTTAATCCAAGTAGTTGAGGGTGTGGACACCAGGATTTGACTCCAGACAGGAAGCCACCGGGCACCAAAGCCATCACTGAGGTGTTGATTTCCGTAGAGAAAGTGGGGCGAGATGCCCGGAAAACCCTCGTGGTTCCCTCTGCCACAGCTAGAACATGGACAAGCTGGCTCGTATGTATTTCAAAGAATTGATGATATCCTGACACGTTCTCTAGAAGTCCAAATAAAGACAGTCCACAATTTTTCATTGTACATTCAGAAATTCAGTGGCACACTTTCGAGCAAAGAAGAAATATTGGAAATAAGGAAACAGAATTGGACAACAAAAAGCCCACATATTAAGACTTTTTAGGGTCCCCACATAGCAACCCTGTGGGAAGATGTGTAACGAATGAATGTTTGCCGTAGTGAAGAAGAAAAGCTGAAAGTAATAAGACAACATAAGACATTTTCTGGAGAAGAGTAAGGAAGACCTACAGAAAATAGAGGGGACGTCGAGGCCGGGAGCAGGAAGCAGCCCCTTGAGAATAAAGCGCAGTGGGTGGCGATGAAGATGGAGGCCCAGGCGGGAGGATGGATAGACTGACGGTCAGCGGGGAAGAGGCAGACCCTGGACGAGATGGACCGACACAGTAGCTGTGAGAGCCCAAACACAGGGACGGTTGTGAGGGGGTGGGGGTACGTGGGGGCTCTGGGAGTCGGAACTGCCTCCACCAGTAGGCATAATAACAGTTGTTCCCGAGACCAGAAAGATTGGCTCACATTGAATTTCACTGGGAGCTCCATCCCAGTTGGTGTTGAATTGGTTCTGACTCATAGTGACCCTGTATAGGGTTTCCAAGGAGCGGCTGGTGAGTTTGAACCTTGAAGTTCAAACCTACCCTGCAGTCCAGTGCTTATCCTGTAGTGTCACACCTCTGGCAAAACTTGATGTAATGATGAATTCTCAAAAAAACTAAAAACTTGCCAAAATTGCCTTTCATAACCACGAAAGCCACTGCATCAGGAGGCAGAAATCTCCTGAAGGAATCATGGCTGGCTCCTCTGACAAGTTCTGCCACACACCTAAGGAACAAAACCCACCAGCCTTAACAGGTCTCCCTGGACACACTCACCGACTCCTTTCCCAAGTCCAGCCTCACCCTGGAGCTGAGACACAAGATACCGACATCCCGCAGCCTCCCCAGGAATGAGGTGGACTCAGCCCAAAGGGGGACACTGTCCATCCGTGAAGACGAAGACGCTGAGTCAGTAGAAGGCTAGCGACCTTGGTGCTCAGGAGAAGGTCTCCAGTGGGCTTGTCTCTTCTGACCTGTACCCCCAAACAGACAAGGAAAAGGATTTGGACCATTTGAGGGCCTTATGGTGTCTGCCTAGGGCTGGCCTAGGAATGTTGAATGGGCAGTGCATTAGGAAACTGTTTGGAAATACGAGTCTGGGTGAGCTTTAGGATCCTCACCCTGGGCACTGTACAAGCATGGGCATGGACGTTCTCAGCAGCAGCACCAGCCTTTGGTCCATCGACAGCACCCAAGATTGTAAACAACACCTGTCATTGGTTGTGGTTCAGATGGGTTTTATTGACTTGTTTTGGGGAGGAGACCACCAGGCCAGTCTTTCTAGTCTAAGTGTGGAGTCACTGCTGAAACCTGTCCTCCCTCTGTGGGTGACCTTGCTGCTGTCTGAAATACTGCTGGCAGAGTTTCCAATATCCTAGCAACATGCAGTCCCCCCCCCCCAATACACACACACACTCATACATGCAGTTCGACACGCTGACTGACGGTGAGAGTGAGGCTAAGAGTGGATTACTGCAATTCTGGGCACTACGGCCGTGGGCAATGGTGGAGCTTGGGAGCATTTGTTCCAGGGAACCCCCCCCAGCCAGGGCCATTTAGGAAGTGCCTGGCTGAGTGGGGAAGGTAGGTGCCCCTGTTGTGTCGGGTGGTGGCAGGACAGTCGGTGACATCGTGACATTGGTTTGTCCCCTCCTTTTGGTCTCTGCCCCAGTGAAGATCGTGATCCGTGGGGACAGGAACACGGGCAAGACAGCCCTGTGGCATCGGCTGCAGGGGAAGAGATTCCTGGAGGAATACATCCCCACCCAGGAGATCCAGGTCACCAGCATCCACTGGAACTACAAAAGTGAGGGGGGCAGGGAGGGGGGCACGGGAACTACCAGAGTAAGGGGATGGGGGGGGGCACGGGAACTACCAGAGTAAGGGGATGGGGGGCATGGGAACTACCAGAGTAAGCGGGTACAAGGCTTTCCCACAGGATGAGCCCCCTTTTCTCTGCATGGTCCCTTGGAGCTCCCCCTGAGCTAGCATCTCTGGGTGAAATCAGATGTGGAGAGATGCCCTTGGGATCTCGGGGCTGGTGTCGAGGGGTGCCGTCTTCGGGGTTCTGGTCAAGGGGGTTGTGGGAGCTGCTCACTGCAGGGGTTCAGCTGAGGCCCTTTCGTTGCAGCTACTGACGACATTGTGAAAGTGGAGGTCTGGGATGTGGTTGACAAAGGTGAGCCGCATGGTTCTGTGAGACGTTCATCGCCCGCCCTTTCCTTGCTGGCTGCTGGGCCCCTTCAGGGGGCTCCTTTCTGGGTGAGCGGCCCTAGTGTGTCCTCACGAGGCTGTCTTACCTCTTCTTGCCTCTCCTTGTACTCAGGCCACAGGTCCCTCCTTGGTGACCCCCTGGGTGAGCACCTGTGGCCACCGCACGCCGTGGTGCATGGTGTGAGCGTGTGTGCAGTGTGGGGTGGGCGAGGTGTATATGGTATGTGTGGTTGGTGTGGTGTGCATGTGAGGGTGACTCTGAAAGGTGGGTGTGTGCTCTGTGGGGTGTTGTGTGCTCTGGGGTGTTGTGTGCTCTGTGGGGTGTTGTGTGCTCTGTGAGGTGTTGTGTGCTCTGTGAGGTGTTGTGTGCTCTGTGGGGTGTTGTGTGCTCTGTGGGGTGTTGTGTGCTCTGTGAGGTGTTGTGTGCGTGGATGTTTGAAGTACCCAGTGCTCATCCACCAGCAGTAGGTCCTGTCCCCTTCCAGCCCGAGAGTGGCCATGCCTCAGGGACGCATGTCCTCTTGAGGACACAACAACTAGTAATGACAGTGGTTTCCACCCAGTGTGACTGTCCCTTCCTGGCTGCAGTCTCCTGGGTCTGACTTGTTGGGTGGGACTTCCAGCCAAGCTGGTCCAGCCTTCTGAGTGGCTCCTTCTGGCAGAGAAGTGCGCCAGGGCTGGGGTCCCCGAGAGACCAACTACCATTCACTGCAAGGGTCCTGGCCTGTCTCAGGCTGCATGGCTTCTAGGCCCCTCGGAGGTTTGACTGCAGCCCATCTTCCCATCTTCATGGCCTTGGCTACTCAGGTTGGGCAGCCCACCCCCTGTGGTGGTCACTGGGCCCGGGTGTCTAGATGGCCCACACCCTGGAGGCAGGGGCAGCGTGATCCATAACCCCCGTCTGTCTCTTCATAAGGAAAATGCAAGAGGCGCGGGGATGCCTTGAAAATGGAGAACGACCCTCAGGAGGTAGGTGCACCTGGTTGGAGCCTCCCCAGGGCTGTAGCCACCTGCTCAGTGGACACGAGCCTGAGGCTGGGGCTAGGAGTCCTGTCCCTTCCGACAGGGTGGGGTCAGGGGGTGTGATGCCTCCACCTCTCCCTGCCTCCTCAGGCGGAGTCCGAGCTGGCCCTGGACGCTGAGTTCCTGGACGTGTACAAGAACTGCAACGGGGTGGTCATGATGTTCGACATCACCAAGCAGTGGTGAGGGAGGGGGCAGCTCTACTTTCTGTACCCCTGAGACCATGGGCCGCCCTCTGATCAGGAGGTGAGGGCTCCCCAAGCTCCCGCCCAGGTCCAGCAGTTCACTGGTGGCCTCACAGGATGTGGCTTCCCCCACTGAGAGCAGCTCCCACCATGGTGGGGGGGTTGGGGGGACGGTTCCAGAGCTCCAGGGCAGTTGGGCTTCCCCTGCAGCCTCACTGCGCCCGTCCCCACAGGACCTTCAACTACATCCTGCGTGAGCTGCCCAAAGTGCCAACTCACGTCCCCGTATGCGTGTTGGGCAACTACCGTGACATGGGGGAACACCGGGTGATCCTGCCCGATGACGTGCGTGACCTCATCGACCACCTGGACAGGTGGGTGGTGGCGGCATCTGGGGCGCTACCCTGAGGAGCCGCCATGGACTGGTCTCAGCAGGCCCGTCCCCTCCCCCAGCCCACTTGGCCCCATGACTGGTGCACTGGGCCTTCTCCGGGACAGCTGGGTGGGTAGCCCCGGCACGGTGTGGCCCATGGTGGCACGGAGCCAGCTGTCTGCTGTGTCTTTCATACCTGTGTTCTTCATGGTGACAGGCCCCCGGGCTCATCCTCCTTCCGCTATGCTGAGTCCTCCATGAAGAACAGTTTCGGCCTAAAATACCTTCACAAGTTCTTCAACATCCCTTTTCTGCAGCTGCAGGTGGGTCCTGGCAGAAGGGGGCCTGAGCTTGTGCTGGTCTGACTTGGACACCCCTCTGCGTGCACTGTGCAGACCCCGTGCCCTGCCCTCTGCCCACTCCTTAACCTCAAGCTCTCCAAAAGGCCGGGGCACCTCTCCTCGTCGGGACTCTGAAGGTTCCCCTTTGGCTCGTTCCAGTGGGCTTAAGGAACTCTGGTAGCATAGTGATTATGAATCGGGCTGTGAACCTTAAGGTGTCAGCAGTTTGAAACTACCAGCTGTTCCGCGGGACAAAGATGAGGCTTTCTGCTCCAGTAAAGATTTACAGCCTCGGAAACCCTGTCCAGGGTCACTATGAGTCGGAACCGACTCCACGGCCCACAGCCACCACCAGTGGGCTTACAGCCCAGACCCCTGTCCCTCCTCCCCCAGAAACCTCCCCACCATCACTGCCGACACCTTGTCTCCTGCATTGTCCTTTGCGTGGTGTCCAGTAGACACCCCCCTCCTCGGGCTGTGCATTTTCCTCAGCCCTCTCTTGACCTCCTGTTTTCAGTGGTGGAAGGCATGTGCAAATGGACGTGTGGGCAATATTTCAACGCAGTTACTGCTGTGGTGTCATGGGATAAACACTCGACCTCAAGGTCAGTTTGAACCACAAAGTTAGTGGTTCAAACTCAAAAGCAGCTCCTTGGAAAGCCTACCAAGGTAGCCGTGAGTCAGAACTGACTGGACGTCACACAGCAGCTCTGAGGGACAGGGGTCCTTAGTGAGCAGTTCTATAGAGCCCCAGCAGGTGGCAGCACATACTGCCCTGGGGCTGCCGCTTCCCCAGAAACCTGAGGCGAGGCTGGTAAACCGAAGGAAAAGATGATGCTGGCCTTTTCTCACCAACTTTCTGAAGTCCCCTCGAACATCCCACAGATAACGAAAGGGTTGACTTGAGTGAACTGAAGTGTGGACCAGTGGAACCATGGTACCATGGACAGCGCAGGTCTAGACTCTGGGCCAGAGTCAGACTTTTGGGCCGAGAACAGAGGCACTGTGCCTAGGGCTCAGCTGGGGAGCTTGGTGCCTCCAGAAAGGCCCCCACCCCTCGATCTGTGGGAGTCCAGCGGTGCTGCAGCCCAAGCTCGGCCCCAGGACGGTTGGCAGTGATGAGTCCGACATGGGGAAAGGGAACGGACATTTCCTTTTCCGACTTAAATTGGGGTCTTGAGGCCCTCCTGTGCCGACTGCCTGTCCCTGTGGGGGACATTCGGAGCCTGTGCGCTCAGGTCCCCCTCCTTTCTCAGAGGGAGACGCTGCTGCGGCAGCTGGAGACCAACCAGCTGGACATGGACGCTACGCTGGAGGAGCTGTCGGTGCAGCAGGAAACGGAGGAGCAGAATTACGAAATGTGTGTGTGCTTCGTCTGTCCCTACCCCCCGGGGGCGGGCGGGCAGGTGGGCAGCACAGCTGTATGCCCACACTGGGAATGACAAGATGTGTGTGCGCTTCATCTGGGCTGGGCTGTGTGTGCTCACACTTGGGGAGTGGGGTGAGGTCGCCCCTGCCTGGTCCGTGCCCAACCAGACACAGGCTCAGACTCAGGTCATCGCCCGGAATCAGGAGACCAGAGTCTTCCTGGGGAGCCAATCCTGGGCTGCTCCGGCGGCTCCTGGGCCCCAGGGGATGCAGGGAATGGGGAAGGGCTTGCTGGGGGACAGCAGTGTGGCCATACTGAACGTGGTGGTACTGGTGAGCTCTGCAGCGTGGCTGTGGTCACCACCAGTGCAGGCGCCAGACTCCACTTGGCGTAGCCTCTCCTGCAACCCACCATGACGGTAAGCCTGGTCCAGTCACCTTGAGTCATGGGACTCAGGACCCCCAGAAGGCTCCCCCTGCTTTGGAGGGGTCTGAGGCCAGGAGGCAGACCAACCTGTGGGCAGGAGTGGAACCCTGTCCCTGGAGGGAGAATAGGTCATTTCCAGATGCCTTAGGGCATGCCTGACAGAGCCAGGCTGGTGAGCGCCCCTCTACCCACCAGGGACAAGAACAGGTGGTCTTAGTGCTGGCCTGGGACCTGAGCAGTTAGAGACCCCTGTACCACCACCCTCATGCAAAGTGGCACAGCTGTGGGCACCCAGAGACCCACCTCAAAAGGCCCACCCCCCTGGCTCTCCTAGGGCTAGGGACAGGGGGTGGGGTCCCCACCTAGGTAATGGGCTGGTGCAAGGGCCTGTTAGTGGTCCCCCGAGCGGCTCCAGGAACCCAGGCCCTGGCCCTACCAGTCAGCAGCTTGTCGCTGGCTCCACGCACCTCTTACTGTTCTTACTGTGCCCAGCGAGCCCATTAATGCTGGGTTTCCTGTCCGTGTTCCGCCTCGGGACCTGGGGACTGTGCCCGGGGAACCTGTTAGTGCTGGGGGGGGTCTCTGCTCCCTGCTCAGCCCCGCCCTCCTACCCCCAGCTTCCTCGAGATGATGGATGCACGAAGCCGTGGCCACACCACCAATGGGCAAAGCCCGGCCTCCGGTTCCCAGTCACCTGTTGTCCCTCCAGGGGCTGCGTCCCCTAGCAGCTCCAGCCCTGGCACCCCCCAGCCAGCCCCACTGCCGCCTGCCCCCCCCTCCTCCTGCCCCTCCCTGCCAGCCGAGGCCCTGCTTCCCCATACCCCAGCTGTAGCCCCCCTGGCCCCTGGCCCGCCCCCACCCCAGCGGCGCAGCATCATCTCTCGGCTGTTTGGGACCTCACCTGCGGCTGAGCCAGCCCCCTCACCTCCAGGTAGGTCCCCTGGTGCCTACGCCTGCCTTGTGCCTTGACTTCTCCAGAACCATTGGGGACCCCAAGTGTCTGGAAGCCCCTCCCTGGGCAGAGCAGCCACGTGAGGGGGGTTTGTGTCTGCTGCCTACAGAGCCTACTCCACCTGCTGAGGCCCCGAACGTGGAGGACTTTGTTCCTGAAGACAGCCTGGACCGCAGCTTCCTGGAGGATGCAGCACCCCCAAAGGACGAGAAGAGGACCAAAACCCTGCCCCCACAGGACAGTGACAGGTAGGGTAAGACCTGCTCAGACTCTTGAAAGCACTGCCCCAGTGCCCTTCACGGGTGCCAGGAGAGGCAGAGGTTTGTCCACATGCTTCCCCCCCAGGATGAGGGGAAGGCTAGGGTCCTGGGGCTTGGCCTTGGGCCCTCCTTTCACTACTTCCAGCTGGGAAGTGTTGGCATGGCTGACACCATGGAGTGAAGTCAGGGTTAATTTCCGGGGAGCTTCCAGTCAAGAGGCGCAGCATGGATGTGGGGGGCAGGCATCTGCTGGGAAGGGCTGCCCTCTCTGCTCCTCCTCCACTGGACTCCGGTGCCTGAGCCCCTCTCCTGGCGGCCCCCACCACACGTCCAGCTAGGCTCTGACCCCCCCCGGCAGTTCTGGGCATCTTGGCGGTTCATGTATCTTAGGAGGTATACAACCTCCTAAGAGGCAATACCACAATGCCAGGGACCCCCTAGGCACTCCATCATAGGACAGGGCCTCAGCCCATCCCTCGAGAAATCCCCACATCCTTCCCTCACCAGCCTGCAGACACTCCAGCTGGGTCCAACCTCTGCTCAAAGCCACAGGAAGTGGCCCTCAGACGAGCACAGGCCCGTGCTGGCCTCTACCTGGCCCCCACAGGGCTCCCTTCACTGGTGGTCCTGTGGCTCCTGTCCAAACCCCACTGGAATGACTAGCCCGGACTGGGACAAGGGACTGCCCCCTCAGGGCCTCTGACCACATCCCTGTGCTTTGCAGTGATGGAGAGGCTCTGGTTGGGAACCCGATGGTGACAGGTTTCCAGGACGACGTGGACCTGGAAGACACGCTGCCCGTGGACCCCCTCCCCAGCAAGCCTGCTCCTCTGCAGAGTGACGGATCCGAGAAACCAGCAGGCCCTGCAAAAGCCACGGTTCTGGAGCCAGAGGGGAAGGGGTAGGTGGGGGGCCTGTGTGCCCCCAGGGCTGCGACCAGGAAAAGGGCCACCCAGGACGCTTCCAGGCTGGGCCTTTGGCGTCTCTGAGTGGGTTCTGGGCCTAGAATGTGGAGCTGTCAGAACCCTGACCCCTTCCTGTTTCAAAGGTCCTACCCGAAGCCACTGGAGCTTCAGGCTGAGGCCGCCCCCTCACCAGCACAGGAGTCTCAGGTGCTGGAGACACCTGGTGGGGGCAAAGGTAGCCTCGAGGTGCAAGCATCGGGGGTCACCTCCCGCAGACCTGAGGGTGCCCGGGCTGAGCAGTCAGCATCATCAGAAAGTGACCCTGAGGGGCCTATCGCTGCCCAGATGCTGTCCTTCGTCATGGATGACCCTGACTTTGAGAGTGAGGAGTCGGACGCTCAGCGGAGAGTGGTGAGCGGCTGCCCAGTAGGGATGCGTGCCCAGACCCAGGAGGTGGGCCCTGAGTGGACAGACAGATGCCGGGTGCTATGGCTCTGCAGGGCTCCCGAGATGACTAACCCAGACCTGCCTGGTGTTCTCCCAGGATGCATTTCCTGTCCGTGAGGACCTCTCCGACTTAACTGATGAGGACCCTGCCCCAGCACAGCCCCCTCGACCCCCTGCCCCCACTTTCAGACCCAAGAACGATGCTGATCTCTTCGGGCTGGGCCTTGGGGAGCCAGGCCCCAGGGACAGCAGTGAGGACGGTGAGTCTGTCTGGCCTCAGCTATGTGCCTGTCAGGGAATGCCACAGCTTCCAAGGACAGAGAAGTGGGTCACCTCTCCAGGCCTGGGATACCCCACCATTCACAGGAAAGACAAGGCTGGCCAAGCAGAGTGATCCATGGCCACGTGTCCTTCCGTGTGATACTGGATGTCACCTGTGAGCTGACTGGCCCACCCCGTAAAGTCCTCTCACTGTGGCGCTACTTAATAACACACACACACACACACACAGAGCTGAGTTCCTGGGGTTCTCTTATACATGCTGGGGTGAGGGACTGCTCAGACACCTCAGAGCCCTTGTCCCATGTGGGCTGCCGAGGAGCAAAGGGGCTGTGGAGACAGTAGAAGAGTGGGTCCCACCGGGAAGGCCCAGAGCCCCAAGGCACCCACTGGCTTTCTGCTCTCTGCAGATAAGGACGGGAAAGCCCCCTCCAGAGAGAAAAAGAAGAAAAAGAAACGAAGCAAGGAGCTGGGGCTCAGGGTCCCCCCGGGGTGGGCCACTACCCCCCTGCCCCCGCTCCAGGAGGAAGACAAGGCGGCTAAGAAGAAGAGCAGACACCGGAAGAGTAAGGAGAAGGAGGAGGGCAGGGAGCAGAAGAAGAAAAAGAAGGCGCCTCGGAGCCGGAAGGAGGCCGCTGACGAGCTCGAAGCTTTCCTGGGGGGCGGGGCCCCCAGCAGCCAGCTCCGCGGGGGCGGGGACTACGAGGAGCTCTAGGCCTGGCCACGGACACTGCAGCAGCGGCAAACCTGTGGCTGGTGGCAGAGGACGGCCCACCTTGCCACCCCTCCCGCAGCCCAGCTTCCTCACCGGAGGGGCCTGGCCAAAGCCCCCTTCCCCTCCCCCAGCGGCAGGCATGGGTGGCAAGCAGGCAGGGCTAGTGCCCTCAGTGATGTGGGGGGCTTGGGGACCGCCACTGCGGCCCTTAGCATTTCTCAGGGATGGGACTGAGGCCTGCAAGGGACCTGCAGGGTCTGTTTACAAGGGGCACACCGCTCGGCTCCTCGATGCCCACCGCCCGCTCAGCCCCACACATGGTGGGGACACGGATCTTCCAGGCACCTTGGGCCGGAGGGGCACAGGGCTCATCATTGCATCCTCTTCCAAACACTCCACTGGACCATAAAGCTCTCCTGTTTTATGTGGAGCCCTGTCTTCTCTGCCTGCCTTTGGGGCTCCCTGGGGACACAGGCTGGGTGACTTTGGGCCCCAGTTGTGGGTTGTCTGGGTGGCTACAGACCTAGTGCGTGCGCCATGCCCCTGCTGAAGCCACCCTCCTGGACGCGCCCCCACTCGCCCAGCAGCTCCACTGTTGATTCGGGAACAGCTCCTGTTGCAGACAACGGCCCTTCCAAAAGAGGTTGAGCAGAGTTCTGCTCCAAACCAGGGCAATGACCAGGGACAGCTGGGGCACAATTGTTACAATCCCCCCCCCCCTTTCCAATTCTGGGGGACAGGTAGCATTCACTGAACACCACAGAACTTCATGCTTTACCTCTCAGCCTACCCCGCCCAGAGGTCAGGATGTGTGCTCCCTGGCAGGGGACTGACCTAGAGGTGTCCCTGCCAGGACCTACCAGGTCCCAGTTATCCTGCAGTTGACAGGATCTGGGGTGGGGACCTGCCTAGCTGACACTTGGGCTGAAGGCTGTACCACCATCTGGTCACTGATGCCTGTGTTGGCACCTTGGACCACAGCGGGTGAGGACCAGTGGCCAGGAAGCTGTCCATCTGCTCAGCCTGGTTTGAGGCCGTCAGGCCTGATGACTCCAGAGCCTGTTTGGAGACTCCTGCCCCGCCAGATGCTGCCCCGAGACGTGCCCCGAGACGTGCCCCGTGGGTGGGGCCTGGCAAGGCCAGCGCGGTCACCAAGTTAGGTGGGTGCCCTGGGTACCCAGCGGGATTCCTTCAGCCCCAGTGGGAACCCAGCTCAGCAGCCTCACCTGCGGCGCGGCCCCTTTAAGTGCCGCCCTCTCGGCCGCCACCGGGGGCAGCACAGAGCGGCCGGTCCGTGAGCGGCGATGCTGCCTCGAAGCTTCTGCCGGCGCCGGGAACGCAGCAGTGCTAACATTCGGGCTCCGCAGCCCACCGGGGCTCGGGCAGCGGAGCAATACCAGGTAGGGGGCGGGGGTCACACCGCAGTCGCAGGCCGGGGTCATCGCCTGCGTCTGCAAGGATGGAGAGTCCCCGCCCCCAGCGATACTGACCGACCGGGTTGCTCGGGCCAGGGCCTGGGGCTGGGCCGGCCGACCGCGAGGGCTTAGCAATGTCTGAGACCTTGGATGGGGTCGAGCCAACCTTTGGGTAGGGGCTGTCACTGCGTCCAGCTGCTGACAGCCGCAGCCGGCAAGGACCGCGCTGCCACTTCCCTGGGGCGGAGCCTCGCTCCGTCACCGGCCCTGATCCTGGCCTGGCTCTGAGCTCAGGATGGTGGGGGAGGTAAAGTGGGGATGGTCTTCAGAACCTGGGATGGGACAAGGTTGGGGTGGGTTCAGGGACTGTGACCTCATGGCCACGACCCAGAGGTCGTGTCTACAGCCTGTGCACACCGGGGACCCAGAGGGTCGTCCCATTGAGACCCGTATCGGCGCGTCCACCTGATGGCTTGCTAGGTGACGGATGGCTTCCGACTTTCCCCTACTCCCTCCCTCCCCTCAGCTGACTGTGAGGGTGTTCCCGATGGGAGCCAGGCGACAGGGTCGCATGTGACCTTCTGGACATGGGCGCCCTGCACAGCCCGAGGCGCAGGCGCTGTGGGTAGCCCCCTCCCCTTCACGGCCCGCCGGGACCCTGAAGGGACGTGGTTAAGAGTAGCCTGCTGATTAGGGGTGCCGGCCCAGCCTACAGTGTGGGGGCCGCGGGAACGCGGTTTCCATGGAGTCTTCCGGCGCCGATGGGGGCGGGCCCTCGCCGCGTAGCCGTGGGGGAAGGGGCTTGTCCCGCCACCCCCTGCCTCTGCGACTCCCCTTTGGATCAGGCGCACGGCTGTTCGGATGCACGCGGAGAACGGCGGCCATGAGCTCAGCTCACACGTTCCCCCACGTGGTTCTGCAGCCGGCTCGTCTTCTCGCTGCCAGGCGGCGGCCACACGCTGTGGGGCGTCTGCATTTGTGCAAATCTGGGGGCGGGGGTCGCGCTCCCCGCCCTGTCGTATCTGCCCCAACCATCACGGTGGGGTCCAAGGAGGCTTCTGCAAAGAACATGAGGTTTTCCGGCCGTGTGTGCTCCTAGAGATTCATCCTGGCTGGGACCAGCCCGCAGCGGGTTCGCAATCAGGATTCAGGCTTCCGCCTCGCGGCAATGAGGACAAGCACCTTTAAGCCCAAGGGAGGGTCTGTGCCCGGCCCGGCCAGAAATGGTTCATCAAGCCAGTGGGCGGTGGGAGTAACGCCTTGCAGGGGGCGTGCTAGCAAGGGCTGCAGGCACCCAATGTTGGAGTTTGTAAATAAGGTCAAAACAAAAAAATTGTCCCACTATCCCGCCAGTGGGGACCACGCCCCTAATCTCTCACCCGCAGGTGGGGGCTGACACGGAGACGAGGTGGGGGCAAAAGACGGAAACCAGAGCCACAGGCATCGCTCGCATGCCCCGCCCCATCCCAGAAGCCCGTGCCCAAAGTGGAACGGTCTGGGGGGAGGGGCCGGCCTAGCTGGCTAGACCAATGGCTTCCTCTCGCAGGTGCCTGGGTCGTGGACATGGAGCCGGCGCCCTCGGCCACAGCCCACAGGCAGGGCTGCCACGCCCACTACGCCCCAGGTAAAACGGGTCTGTGCTGGGGTGGCGGTAGCGGAGGTGAGTCGGGGTCTCTGACCCGGATCTTTTCCTTAGGGCGAAAGCCCCTCCAGGCTAAGTGAGCTAGAGTCACCAGCGTGGGGACCTCTTTTAAGATGACCCGCACGGACCCGCCGGATCTGCTGGTGTCAACCGTGTACCAGGACATCAAAGTGGCGGCTCCGGGCCCAGCCTCGCGCCGTCCGACATGTGAGCGCCCCATGGCCCGGCCTACCGCGCCCGCGCCTTTCAATAAGCGCCACTGCCGCAGCTTCGACTTTCTGGAGGCGCTGGACGGCCCGACCATGGAGGAACAGCGAGGGCACGGGCAACCGGATCTGCCACCCTCAGAGCCCGCAGCGCCGCGCCCCAGGCCTCGCGACGGCGAGACCCGGCGCCGCGCCCGCTCCAAGAGCACGCCGCGCGCCCCCCCGGGCCTGGTGCCCGCTGCTCCTGCCTCACCCCCAGTGTTGCCCCGCCGAGGCCGGGAAGCCCAGCGGGCAGCGCGCACCGAGGCGTCTCCGCGCCGGGAAGCTGCCTACCCGGCGCTGCGTGCACTCGCCAACGAAGTGCACCCCATCAAACTACAGCCGCAACGGGGCGGCCCCGGCCGCATAGCACCCCTGTGTGCCACCGCTGGCCGCTGCCCGCCACCGGAGCTGCACCCGGGGCCCGCCCCGCACGTTCGCTGTCGCCTGGACATCAAGCCGGACGACGCGGTGCTGCAGCACGCCGCCCGGGGCCCGCGGCCCTCCGGGCTCGCTAACGCTGCGCCTTGGGTCCGCGGCGCCCCTCAGCTGCACAGCCGCACAGTTCCAGGCCCTCGGCATGTGGCACTGTCCCGCACGCCCACCCCCAGCGACTCGTACTGTGCGGACCCCCGAGCGCTGTACTGCGACGGGCCCCTGCCTGGGCCCCGGGATTATGCAGAGCGCCGCAGCCTGTCTTTCGCCACCCCACCAGGTCCCACCCAATTCTTCTACACCGAGGATCCCGAGGTCTACCCCGGCGGCGGCTTTGCGGTCAGCCCAGGCCCTCCCTTCGATGGCTACTGCCCCAGGCCTTATGCATCTGAAGAGCCTCCGGGTCCCAGTCCTCGGCATGGGGGCGGCTACTACACGGGGGAAGTCCGGGCCTTCCCGATACAGGAGCCTCCCTCCCGCTCCTACTACAACGAGGTGCCCCGCGCCTACGGCCCGCCCTGCGGCCCTCGCTATGTCCCGGAGGAGCCCCGGGTCCATCCAGCGGCTCGATCCTTCCATACGGAGGACTGGGGACGGTACCGTGAGCGCGACGCTCTGGCTCGGACTTACCCTTACCCACGCGGCAGCTCAGCCTGGGGCGACTGGGGACCGCGGCCTTACCGCACCCTGCAGGTGGCACCGCCCCCGGACTCTGGGCCGCTGCTCGCCTCGTGGCATGGCGGCACGGGTACCAGTCCACCCCGGTTGGTCACCGACAGCCGCCACTACTCTCGTTCCTGGGACAACATTCTGGCTCCTGCGCCGCGTCGGGATGACCCCCTGGGCCGCGGCCGCAGCTATGAGAACCTGCTGGGGCGTGAAGCGCGTGAGCCTCGAGCCTCATCCCCCGAAGGCAGGCGCCCACCGGTCATCGTAAACTTGTCCACCTCCCCCCGGCGCTACGCGGCGCTGTCTCTGTCTGAGACGTCGCTGTCAGAGAAAGGTCGCGCTGGCGAAGGCCTAGGCCGAGCCTGGTATGTCACACCAGAGATCACCATTACGGACAACGACCTTCGCATCGCAGAGCGCCCGTCGGCCAGGGCCTGGGAGGTGTCTGGGAGCCACAAGCAGCCGCCGCCGCCCACTGCGGCCGACGGCCCTGCCCCGGGTCGCCAGCGCAGCCTGGAGCAGCTAGACGAGCTTATCACAGACTTGGTCATCGACTCGAGGCCCCCAGTAGGCCCGGCCGCCGAGCGCGCGGCTGGTAGCCCGGGCAGCCAGCTTCATCGTCTGCTGGACCTGAGGCCCGCAGGCACCGCGCTGGCGCTGGCTCGCTCGCCGCCCGCCTCCGCCGGCAGCGCAGAGGAGCCGGCGGGCTCAGGGGAGGCGGCCGACGCGTCCCCAGAGCCCAGCGCCGACGAGGATGACCTCATGACCTGTTCCAATGCACGCTGTCGGCGCACCGAGACTATGTTCAATGCCTGCCTCTATTTCAAGTCGTGTCATAGTTGTTACACCTACTACTGTTCACGTCTGTGCCGCCGCGAGGACTGGGACGCGCACAAGGCGCGCTGCGTGTACGGCCGCGTGGGCAGCGTGTGCCGCCACGTGCTGCAGTTCTGCCGTGACAGCGGCCCGGTGCACCGCGCCTTCTCACGCATCGCGCGCGTCGGCTTCCTGTCGCGTGGCCGAGGCGTGCTCTTCCTGGGCTTCCCGAGTCCCGGCTCGGCCGACAACTTCCTGCGCTTCGGCCTGGAGGGGCTGCTGCTGTCGCCCACCTACTTGTCGCTGCGCGAGCTGGCTACACACGCCGCGCCCCTGGGTGGCTACGCGCGTGAGCTGGCGGCTGCTGGGCGCCTTTACGAGCCGGCCGAGTGCTTCCTGCTCAGCGTGTCCGTGGCTGTAGGTCCCGGTGCGGCGCCCCCCGGGGCCCCTGGCAGACCCGCGCCGCGCAGTGCCGGCCCCACGGTACGCAAGTTCGCCAAGGTGGCTCTGGCGGCCGGCAGTCCCGCGCGCCCGCCACTAGCACGAGGCCGCGAGGCTGACATGGAGACGCTGATCCTGACGCCGCCGCCCGGCACCGCTGGCCTGGATCAGGAAGGCGAGGCCGGCCGCCGCGCGCGCGAGGTCGCCTTCATCCACATCCAGCGAGAGCTGCGCCTGCGCGGCGTCTTCCTGCGCCACGAGTTCCCACGAGTCTACGAACAACTCTGCGAGTTCGTCGAGGCCAACCGGCGCTTCACGCCCACTACCATCTACCCCACCGACCGGCGCACTGGCCGCCCCTTCATGTGCATGATCATGGCCGCCTCTGAGCCACGCGCGCTCGATTGGGTGGCCAGCGCCAATCTGCTGGATGACCTCATGTGAGCCGGCGGGTGCTCCAGCTGTCCAGATCAAGCCCCAGGCTCCACCCAGAGCTCTTAAGCCGGAGCCCCGCTTTGATTTCCTGCGGTCTCCCTCGGGAGTGTCCCCCATAGCTCTTCCTTCCAGCTCCCTGAGCCACTCTCCCAAGTTCCCCCTTCCCCCCCACCTTGTCTGCCAGCGCCCCCCCCAACTCTCTTTCCCGCACACTAACAACCTCTTCACTTGGCCCCCGTACCCCATCCTTCTCGGTCCAGGCTCGCCCTAGGGTCCCAGAGACCGGTCCTCAGCCGCTGGTGCTCCCCGCGGGAGGCGGGATGGCCTGAGGACCCCCAGGGCCCTGCCTTCAAGCGGAGATCCCCGCCGCGCGCACACATCGGTCCGCGGGCTTCCGCTCCTCCTGGAGCCCGGTGTTGACCAAAGCCCCTAGTCTTCACTTTAAAGTCGCCCATCGATCCGACCCTCAGCTTTGTTTCGGGATGTGTCCACCTTATCTACTGGAGAACACCCTCGGTGTCCTGTCAAAGCCCTGTGGGCCACATGGTGCTGTCCGCTGGTCCCTGGCCGGTAGGACAGAGACCAAGTCTGGCCCTCACATGAGCAGCCCTGTACCCTGCAGTCCTCTCACCTCCGGCCTTACTCCCGCCCTGGCCTGGGCCTGCAAGGCACGCCGGGAAAGCGACAGGGATGATTTTTCAGGCCACGGCACAAGCCATCCAGTTAGAGGGCTGGGTATCCAGGCAGGAAAGCAGGCGCTAAGGGCGGTGGCGCTGCTGCGCTGAGGCCTGACTGGGGGTGGGGTGGGGTGGGGTGGGGGCACAATGACAGTGCTGTCCCTAGACCCTCTGGATGCAGACACACTTGCAAAGGATGGATGAGTAAGGCCTTGACGGGGTGGGGGCTGCAGAACAGGTGGGAGCAGGTGCGGGAACGAGCCGGTAGAACGATGTGGGGTCCAGCGGAGGCGGGATGACCGGTAGGATCACAACAGATGTGGTTCAGCGCTTGCTCTGATTGGGTCCCGTGCAGGTGACTGAAAGCCGGAGGCAACCCTCAGGCCCCCGCCCTCGGGAACTCACGGAGATCCCAGTGACCAGGATAGGAGACGACTGTAGGCCAGGGAGGGGGTGAGACCGGAAGCTGAGAAAAGACTGTGCGCTGTCCAAAAGGACCCTCCTCCTGGAGTCCCCAACCTTCCATCACATCAGGGAGGGGGGTATCGAACGAGCTAAATCGTGGGCACCCCCAGCCCCTACTGCTCGCCCACCCGGGATCCTGCCAGTCCCTCCGCCCCCGACACGCCTGCGCATTTGCACCGCAAGCTCCTTTGCACCGGCCGCGGCGCCCCGCTTTCGCGGTCTCCTAAAGCGGCCGCCACCCCGGGCCCCCTGCACTCGGTCCCTCACCCGAGAAGCGGCTCGGAGCGGCCCTGGAATGATTGTTTCCAGAGGGCAAGCGCTTTCGAGCCAAGTAAACTAGAACTTGAATGTAGCCCCGGCTGCCTCATTGAAGACCGGGGGGGGAGGGGGGGGAGAGGGCGCGAGGAGGGGAAGTCCGGACAGCTTCCGGGGGTCCCTGAGCAGCAAAGGGTGGGGACTTGGGGCGCATCACTCGGGCTCCAGGCAGCCTCCTAGCTTCTAAGTGCCCCCTCCAGAGGCGCCTGTCAGCCGCTGCCGCCAACTCCCCCGCACTACTGGAAAATATCTTTTCAGTCGGCAGGATTTTAATCACAGTTCCCTCCCTCCCAATTTCCTCGTTCCCCTTTAAGTGTAACCAGTGTGGGTCCAAGTTTAAGAGCTGGGTTGCGATTGGCTAGGCTACGCTTCGAATCGTAATACGATTGGCTGTGGTTACACGGCTTGGGCAGCATCTCACCACAGGATTAGTCAAGGCTTTCCAAGAGCCTACCCCTTGCACCGTCTACATTGACCCAGATTGGGAAGTGGGGTAGGGGCTGCAGAAGCTGGGGGTCTGGGCGCACGCCGGTAAAACATGGCGGCAGCGGGCCTCGCTGAGATTTCCGATGTGGACATCGACTCTGACGGCGTCTTCAAATATGTGCTGATTCGAGTCCACACGGCACCACCCTCCGACGCCAAAGACGCGGAGAGTAAAGAGATTGTGCGCGGCTACAAGTGGGCCGAGTACCACGGTGAGGGCGGGGCCGACGTCCGAGGGGCGGGGCCAGCGCCTATAGTGTTGTGCTGAGGGGGTGGAGTTAGAGTCTTAGGGCGGAGCCGTCGTCAGCCTCTGATGGGCCGAACTTAGGGGAAGGGCCGGGATCCGGGAGCCCGATCGGCGTCCGAAAGGCTGGGAGGGGCGGGGCTGGGAGCTTGGGGCGGATCTGAGGGCTCAGGGTCTGTGGGCCGGGGCTCAGGGGTGAGTCGGAAACCCCAGACTCCGCAGAAGTTAGAGCGTCCGAGGCTGCTCACCCAGTGTGGGCTCCAAGGAGTCATTCTTCTTTGGGGGTGGGGGGCGCGGGCGGGGAGGGGGTATGTTACTGTAGCCCCGCCGGCTGCTCATGGCCGCATCCCGAGTCCCCGTCTCTGCACTGAGGACTCGGATGTAGGGGGTGCACCTGGCCTCTGAGCACGTCCTGAGTCCGCCCTCTCTCGCAGCCGACATCTACGATAAAGTGTCGGGCGAGATACAGAGAAAGGGCTGCGGCTGCGAGTGCCTGGGCGGCGGGCGCATCTCCCACCAGAGTCAGGACAAGAAGATCCACGTGTACGGCTACTCCATGGTGAGGGGTCCGGAGCTTGTGCTCACAACCTTGGGTTCTCTTAACCTTTGCTGCCCCTCAGGCTGCCAGTATTGGGGTACCCCCACCACCCTTTGCTGCGGAACTTAGATCCCCCCTCCTTCAGTCAAAGCCGCCACCACGTTTAGCCTCACGATGTCCAGCAGGCCTCCAGATGAATGGCCTAATGGACACGGAGACTTCCTTGTCCCTGGAGCGCCCCCAGGGTGGTCTGCACCAGACCAGGGAAGGGGCAACTGAAAGGCTTAAGTGGTGTCAGCACCTGCCCCCTTTTCTCAGGGTTATGGGCGTGCTCAGCATTCCATCACTACCGAGAAGATCAAAGCTAAGTACCCGGACTATGAGGTCACCTGGGCTGATGATGGCTACTGAAGGCCCCCTGAGACCACAAGTGGATGGACACCGTGCCCCAGGCTGGGCCCTGTTCTCTCACCCTGAGCACAGGGAGACCAGACAGCTGGGGCCCTGGGGCCCCCATGGGAATTAAAGTGTTGTCACTTGGACCTGGCTCCTGGCCTGTTTCTGGCATTCCTGCCCACAGCCCCCAGGGGCCCTGACTATCCTGTCCACCCCCTTGTTTCCGAAGGCCCTGGGGCTCGGGTGCACACTCAGCCCTTTGGAGTCTGATAAGGGGCCAGTGCACCTTGTTCCTCCATCCTAGTTTATGGCCTGATTGCCCTCTGCAGCTGGTATCCCCAAGGCCATCTGGGAGAGACCGCACAAATGTTATGCAAGAGGTCAGTGCTGGCTTCTCTGCCTGCTTTCAGTCACATGAGGCCTCTTTAGTGCCCCCTGGGATCCCATGGGAGTAAGCATTTGACCTGCTGCTTCTGAGACCATACCCGGAGGCCCCTCCCACAGGTCTCACATGGGGCACTTTGGCCTCCACGGCCAGCAGCACACACTGCCCCCACAACACACACTGAAGGGGTGATGACTGCTCAGCCCTGAAGTAGCACAGAGGGGATGGCTGCCTGGTGGGTGATGGGGGGCAAGGGAGATGAGCTCTGGGAGCAAGCAGGGTGTAGGCAGAGTAATGGAGAGTCTGGATAAAAAGTGAGGGGCCTCACGGAGGTTCTGATGCCTGCCCCTGAAACTAGCCGGTGTGGCTGCGGGTGGTCAGTGTGCTCCTCATTGGCATAGGACTCAGCGTTATGGTCCCTGGAGTTCTGGGCCAGCTCTCTGAGGGAGGTGGTCCCATGGAGCCTGGCTCCCGCCCCCTGTGCCTATCAGTCTGCAGGGTCACCAGACTGGGGATTCCAGGCCTGGAGCAGGGCATGCAGGGGTTGGGGCGCCGCAGCAAGGAAGAAGAAACACTGGGGGGGTTTGCATAGCCCTGGGCCTTGACCTTGGCCGCCCAGGTGGAGCTGGAAGCCACAGGAGCGATAGCTGCAGTCTTTATCTACACCACCCCCCAGATCCTAGTTGGTAGGTCACCTGGGCGCCACCAGGTTTCATGGGGCCCCCACTGGCCAGGCATTTGAAGAGTGGGTAGGCGGGTTTGACCCTGATCAGGGGCCCCCCACTGGGGTGTTTCCAGCCAGATTTGGGTGTTCAGCTGTGTCAGCAGAGGTGATCTGGAGGGTGGGGACCGAAGGTACCTGTGGAGCCAAGCCCCACCACTCCCGCACAGCAGAATCAGCCACTGAACCGAGGGGCTCCTTGCAGACCAAGTTCTGGCCAACCCCACACCTCTCTGCTTCAGCCCCAGTCATGCATCAGCCTGGCTGCCTCCTGGCCACCATGGCCCTGTTCTCAGGTGAGCTGTCAGCCTCCCACCTGCAGCAGGGTGGGCAGGGCTCCTGGGCACGGACGTTCCCATGAGAAGGCTTGTGGGCATGGTGGAGGGCTCTTCAGGTCCTGGGTCTTAGGCCCCCTTCCCCAGCTTCCTGGACCTGTATTTGCTATTCTCAGGGTAGCAGTTGGGAGGGGAGATGGTCACCTAAAGATAGACCCAGGGCCCTGACACAGACCCCACTCCTTGATGTGGGGTCTTGGTTCCCCTTGTGCTTCCCCCGCTGGTTGGGTCACAGGTTCAGGAGGGCACTGATGTGGGGCCCCCAGAACAGCAGTCTCTCCCAGGTCTGGCTCCAGCTGTCTGGGGTTTCCTGAGACCGTCCAGTGGCTCTGCCTTCAAGTCACTGGCTGCCTTGTCAGCAGGGTATCTGGCCTGGGCCTGGGTCCCCAACCATTGCGGGACCCCCTGGGAGGCTGTGTGCAACTTCCTGTGTGACTGCAGGGATTGTTCCGATGAGAGGCAGTGCGGTGAGTTCAGGGGGCTGGGCCTGGGCGGGGCCCAAGGCAGTCGCTGACCCCTACACTCCCCAGGGTTCCATGAGGCCGCTGCCGCTCTGGGTGCCCCCTTCGTCTGTGACTTCGAGCGAGACTCCTGTGGATGGCAGGACATCAGCACCTCAGGCTACGGCTGGCTGCGAGACCGGGCAGGCGCTGCGCTCCAGGGGGCTGGCGGGGCACGCTCGGACCACACGTTGGGCACTGACCTGGGTGAGGCCCAGATCACCTCGACCCCTCCCCACCCCGGTCTCCTGTCCTGTCCCCTGACCCTCTCATCCGGCCAGGCTGGTATGTGGCTGTCGACACCCACCGAGGGAAGGAGGTGTCCACGGCAGTCCTTCGTTCACCCACCCTACATGAGGCGGCCGTCTCCTGCCAGATCCGGCTGTGGTTCCACGCAGCCTCGGGAGGTGAGGGAGCCCAGGCTGCTGGGGAGAGTGGGGGGTCCCCAAGGGAGAGGCAGGGATGGGGGCAGGTGCGGGGAGGTACTAGGGGCTGCAGCTGCCCAGCACCTCCCTGTCACAGATGTGGCTGAGCTTCGACTGGAGCTGACCCACAGCACAGAGACGCTGACCCTGTGGCAGTGTTCAGGGCCCTGGGGCCCCGGCTGGCAGGAGCTGGAGGTGGCCACAGGCCGCATCTGGGGCAGTTTCCAGGTGAGCTGGGGGTGTTTGGGCTACAAGGATCCTCCTGAGCAGTGGGGGCTTAGGAGGGGCCTGATCTAAGTTCCTCCTGTTGCCAGGTGACTTTCTCTGCTACCCGAAATGCCACCCACAGAGGTACGGTGGCCTTGGACGACGTGCAGTTTTGGAACTGCGGGCTGCCTGGTAAGCCCTCTGCCTGGGGACGGATGCCATCTCAGAATGAACGCCAGCTCCACTGTGCCTTTGAGGGGACCATGGTTAGCGGGTGTCCCTCAGCCCTGCCTGCTCTCTGCTTAGACCCTCTCAGAGTCCCACCCCCACCCCCAAAGGTCCCCTAGGGTCTTGGGGCCAGGCTGACAGGATCCCTCAGTCCCCAGGGTCAGCTGTCGCCCGGGGCAGCACCACTGTGGGAACAAAGCCTGTGTGGAGTCCCAGCAACTCTGTGACAGAGAAGACAACTGTGGGGACCGTTCGGACGAGGACCCCGCCACCTGCAGTGAGACCCCACCCTCCTGGAGGCTCTTGGCTGGGTGCCTATAGAGAGGGTGGATCTCAGCCAGGGTCGGGCGGGACCAGCGGCATGATCCTGGGGGAAGCCGGGCTTGGGGAGGCCACCCTGCTTAGGGTCCCTGAACTCTCTTCACCTCCCCCTGCCCCAACCCAAGGCCACCACACAGTCACCGACTTTGAGACGGGCCTGGGTCCATGGAGTCACTCGGAAGGGTGGTCCCGGAACCACAGTGCTGGAGGTATCCAGCACTCTGCGTGGCCAAGCCGAGACCACAGCCTTAACAGCGCAAAGGGTGAGCACCTGGGGCCTGGCCCCGGCCACCTACCCGGCCACCGTCACTCATCTATGTGGTCATTGCTGCCCGCCTCCCCCCAGGCGCCTTCCTCATCACCATGTCTGAGTCCAGCAACCCTGCTGTCCTGTCCAGCCCCCAGCTCCAAGCCTCAGGCACCCACAACTGCACGGTGAGACTGCTGGGAGTGGGGACAGGACCAGCGGACGACATCCCCCGCTGGAGGATGTCCCCTGACTGTGACTCTCCCCCCAGCTGGTCTTCTATCACTATCTGCGAGGCTCTGAGGCTGGCAGCCTTCAGGTGTTCCTGCAGTTCCAGGACCCTGGGGCCCCTCAAGCTCCCGTCCTGTTACGGAGCCGTCGAGGGGAACTGGGAGATGTCTGGGTCCGAGACCGAGTGGACATCTGGAGTGCTCACCCCTTCCAGGTGAGGCCAGGTGGGGCAGGGGCCATGTGGGAGGCTGCTTGGGGACAGGAGGAATAGGGAGGCTGGGGTGGGGGGGCATGCAGATGATGCTGGAGGGCAGGACGCTGGGGCCCAGGGGTCCTCACTCAGCAGGGCGGGCTAGTTTGGTTCTCAAGAAGACAACCTGAGAAGGGTGTGTGGGGAGAGGAACAGCCTGCCGCAAGGGTGATGGGTGCCCCTGAGCCCCTCTGTTCGCAGATCCTGCTGACAGGGCACACAGGCCCAGGGGGTGTCGTGGGTCTGGACGACCTCGTTCTGTCGGACCACTGCACTGCAGTCCTGGGTGAGCTTGCCCCAAGTCCCCCACAAACACTCACTGCCCCTCCCCCAGCTGACCCAGTTTTGTTCCCCCTCCCCCACCCAGAACCATCCGCCCTGCAGGCGCCACCTCCTGAGTCCTGGGCCACTGCCCTGCAGTCCCCTCAGCCCCAGGACTCCTGTGAGCCCGGGCACCTCGCCTGTGGGGACTTGTGTGTCCCCCCAGAAAACCTGTGTGACTTCCAGCAGCAATGTGCTGAGGGCCAGGATGAGCAACAGTGTGGTGAGGGCCAGTGGGGGCTGGACACTGTGAGGGCCAGTGGGGGCTGGACACTGTGAGGGTCAGTGAGGGGGCAGGACACGGTGAGGGCCAGTGGGGGGGCAGGACACGGTGAGGGTCAGTGGGGGGATCAGGACGCGGTGAGGGCTGGGGAGGGGACAGGATGCGGTGAGGGCCAGCATAGGGGGACCCAGGTCTGGGCCAAGTTGGGGGTCCCGGCAGGCCACTGGGAGCCCCTGATACATTCAACACCAGCTGCTTGCAGGCACCTCGGACTTTGAGTCCACAGCAGGGGGCTGGGAGGACATCAGCGTGGGGCAGCTGCAGTGGCAGCGGATGACCACCCAGGAGAATGAGGGACCTTCAGGTGAGGCTCCTGGCTTGCTTTTCCCAGCAGGGGGGCCCATTCACAGAGAGGGAAACAGCATGTGCTCTTCTCCCCTCCCCCACAGGGCACTTCCTGTCCCTGCAGAGGGCCTGGGGGCAGCTGGTGACTTCAGCCCGGGTCCTCACACCAGCCCTGGGCCCCTCGGGTCCCACCTGTGAGCTCCACATGACCTACTACCTGCAGAGTCACCCCCAAGGTACTTGATCTGGGGGCCAAGCCAGCAAGGAAGGAGGGAGGAGGGGACCGACACCCATCGCGTGGTGTCTACAGGACTGCTGGCGCTGGTCGCTGTAGAGGACGGCTCCCGGGAGCTGCTGTGGAGTGTCCAGGGCAGCAGCGATGGTGGCTGGACGGTGCACACAGTCTCACTTGGGGCACGCCGCCGACCTTTTCGGGTGAGGAGGGACAGTCTGGCGAGGCCGGAGGGGGCTCTGAGGTTACCCCTGCGTAACTGTCATCCCTAAAGCCCACCCTTTGCCCTGTGAAGCTGGAGTTTGTCACCCTGGTGGACTTGGATGGCCCTTACCAGCAAGGCGCTGGCGTGGACAACGTGACTTTCAGGGGCTGCGATCCCACCCTGACCACAGAGAAGGACCAAGGTGCCTGTGCCCAGGAACCACGGTGGGGCGGGCCAGGGGCAGGACGGAGCTGACCAGCCTTGGCCCCACCCCCAGAGGTCACCTGTAACTTCGAACGGGACATGTGCGGCTGGCACTCCGGCCACCTCACGGATGCCCAGTGGCAACGGGTAGAGAGCCGAGGCCCTAATTATGACCACACCACTGGCCGAGGTAGGGCTGGGCCCCTGGGAGCTGGGTGCCTTCCCAGCAGCCCAGCATCCACCAATCTTCCTGATGTCTTGTCCACATGCAGGACACTTCGTGCTCCTGGACCCTGTGGAGCCTCTGGCCCGGGGTCCTGGTGGCTACCTGCTCACCAGGCTGCAGACACCGGCAGCCCCCACTGAGTGCCTGTCCTTTTGGTATCACCTTCATGGGCCCCAGATCGGTGCGTGACCCATGGGCTCCTTTGGGTGGGGGAGAGGCTCCACACAGGATCTGGTCTCCTACCAAGCCCCTCCCTCCAGGGACACTGCGCCTGTCCATGCGTCAGGAAGGGACTATGGAGACTGTTCTGTGGTCACGCTCAGGCACCCATGGTAACAGGTGGCACCAGGCCTGGGCCACCCTCACCCACCAGCCTGACTCTAAGTACCAGGTTAGCAGGCCAGCCTGGGGCTGGGAGCTGAGGCTCCACTGCTGACCTCTTCTCCCTGCTGACCACCTCCCCAGCCCCCATCTCTGGAGTGGGAGGGAGAAGCTAGAGGCCTAGACCATACCCGAGAACTGACCCCGTGTCTGGTTGACCTCCCAGCCTGGGAATGGGGTGCTGGGGGCTCCTGCTAGCTGAAGCTAACTCTTCCCCCCCAGCTGCTGTTCGAGGGCCTGCGGGACGGCTTCCAGGGCACCATGGGGCTGGACGATGTTGCCGTGCGGCCTGGGCCCTGTTGGGCCCCTAGGCGCTGCTCCTTCGAGGACTCAGCCTGCGGCTTCTCCACGGGTGGCCAAGGCCTCTGGAGGCGCCAGGCCAGCGCCACAGGCCAGGCCTCCCAGGGCCCCCGCACAGACCACACCACTGAGACAGCACAAGGTCCTGGGAAGCCTGAGGTCTGGGGGCTCAGGGATCAAGGGTCAAGGGTCACTGACACTGGCATTGCCCCCAGGGCACTACATGGTGGTGGACATGAGCCCCCAGGCCCTGTCCCGTGGCCTCGTGGCCTCCCTCACCTCAGAGGAACACAGGCCCCTAGCTCAGCCCGCCTGCCTGACCTTTTGGTACCACCTAAGTCTGCAAAACCCAGGTGAGTCCTCCCTGTGTCTGGGCTGTGGACCTCGGGAGACTTGGTGCATGTGTGACCTCGGCCCTACTGGCAGGCACCTTGCGGGTCCACGTGGAGGAGGGTGAGCAACGACAGGTGCTCAGCATCAGTGCCCACGGCGGGGCAGCCTGGCGTTTGGGCAGTGTGGACGTGCAGGCGGAGCAGGCTTGGCGGGTGAGTGGGCCAGTGGGGATGGGGCCTCACCTGGGCCAGGCCCCAGGCTGAGCTCCCTGCCTTGTGCCCCCAGGTGGTGTTTGAGGCCCAGGCAGCAGGTGTGGAACACTCATACATTGCAGTGGATGACCTATTTCTCCAGGACGGACCCTGCCCTAGGCCAGGTGGGAGCCGCTGCCAGCTGCCAGGCCCACTGCCCCTAGGCCCACAGGTAGGCCTTGGAGGCTGGGGACTGAGGGAGGGCAGTGACACTGGACTTCTTTGCAGCGTCCTGTGACTTTGAGTTCGGTCTGTGTGGCTGGAACCACCTGCCCTGGCCTGGCCTGGGCGGATACAGCTGGGATTGGAGTAGTGGGACCACGCCCTCCCGGTACTCCCAGCCCCCTGTGGACCACACCCTGGGCACCGAGGCAGGTGAGTCCTGCCAAGCCCAGAAGGGGTCCCAGCCTGGAACCAGAGTTGACCTCTGGGGCCAGACATGGGCCCTTGGCAGCCCCAGCTTCCCCTACCTGGGCTGGAGTGCGGATTGAGCTGTGGTTCAACATCAGCTGCCCAGGACCTCTTGGTAGCCTGTTGCCCCTTCTTGTCCCAGGCCATTTTGCCTACTTTGAGAGCGGTGTGCTGGGCCCGGGGGGCCGGGCGGCCTGGCTGCGAAGTGAGCCTCTGCCTGCCACCAAGGGCTCCTGCCTGCGATTCTGGTTCTACATAGGTTTCCCCGAGCATTTCTGTGAGTGAGGCGAGGCCAGCTGGGCCTGGGCGGCTCGGGGGGCGCCTTCTGGGGGGCCTTGACTGCCCTGTCCTCTGCCTGCAGACAAAGGGGAGCTCCGAGTGTTGCTGAGGAGTGTCCGGGGGCAGCTGGCTGTGTGGGGGGCGGGCAGCCTCCAGAGACATCAGTGGCTGGAGGGCCAAGTGGACGTGGTCAGCCCTGAAGAATTCCAGGTGAGGCTGCTGGAGAACCCGAAGCAGGAGATGGAGGTGGGCCCCAGCCCCTTCTTGGGATCCACTCAGCCCTTCTCTCTGCCTCCCAGGTGCTGTTTGAAGCCACCCTAGGGGGCCAGCCAACCCTGGGGCCCATCGCCCTGGACGACATCGAGTACCTGTCGGGACGGCCCTGCCAAGACTCGGCACCCAGCAGGGGTGAGATGGAAGGGGAGGGGGGCCTGCAGCATGCCTACTGACCCTGCCCACTGCCTGCCTTGTCATTCTTCATGCCCTGCTTGGGAGTCTCTGTCCACTTTAAGGGGCCCCTCGGCCAGCTGTCCTGGTTAGAGCCCTTCCACATCCACGCCCCAAAGCCCAGCTGGGCCCTGGAATTCAGGGTGGCCCCTGCCAGGGGGAAGAGGTACAGTCAGTCCATGAGCCCCTCAAGGCCCACAAAAGGCCGGTCTGCTGGCCCAGCCTGAATCCACTGCTGGGAAGGTTTGAGCTAGGTGCTTTTCCTGTGTAAGAGGGGCCCCGGGAGCCCCCGAGGGTCTCCAGGCTCAGGTTTCGTCCTTCCCTCCGGCCCCCAGGGGGCGAAACCGCACCCTCTCTGGTGCCGTCAGCGGTGGGCAGCGCCCTCCTCCTTCTGCTGCTCCTGGTGCTGCTAGGACTGGCCATGCGGCACTGGCTCCAGAAGAAAGGTGGCTGCCCCTTCCCAGGGCGCAGGGACTCCGGGCCAGTCACCGGCTTTAACAACATTCTCTTCAACGCGGTAAGGGGGCACGGCATGCAGCGAGCCCTCACGCTCTGGGGTAGGAGCAGCCCAGGTGAGGGAGACACCTGTGGACTAGCTGGGGGCCGACCCCCCACACCCTGTTCACCTCCTTCCTCCCCAGGACAGTGTAACACTCCCGACGCCCATCACCAGTGACCAGTAGCCGCTCAGGACTGCTCTGCGCTTCTACAGGCCCTAGGCTGTGTGGCCAGGGGAAGGGAGCAGCTGAACAGGGCAGTTCCCAGCCAGCCATTATCCCCGGCTCAGCCCCAGAAGCCGAGGGGAGCCGAGGGGAGCCGAGGGGAGCCGAGGGGAGCCGAGGGGACCTGAGGGACCACCAGTCTCCACTATTGGCCAGAGCTTGTCTAGACACCAGGAAGGGTGTCGGTCATGCACCCCAAGAATAAATCTTGTGCTGTCCACCCATTGGACTTGCAGGCTGTGGTTAATATGACCACCACCCTCTGACCTGCACATGGGGGGGGGGCTCTCAGGAGTGATCCCACCCCCCAGCTCTGATGGGGGGCGTGTTATCTCAAGTGATGAGAGGGGCAGGAGAGCCAGGCTGAGGGCCAGCCAAAGGTGGGAGCTGGAGCGCGAGGGTAGCAGCCAGGCCAGGCCCAAGTGCCCCCACACTGCACAGGGGAGGTCCTCCACGTCCCCTCTCCATGGGGAATATCCAAGTCATTCTTGCATGTCCTGCTACTCAACAGGGGCAGTCTCAGGAATGGACAGTCCCAGGGTCCCTGACCTGGGCTGAGGCGCCAGGTATCTGCCAGGTCTTCGTTTAGCCCAAGGCCCAGAGCTAACCCTCCGTGGAAGCTGCGCCTGCCTGGCTGGCTGGCTGAAGGCCTCCCTGTGTAGGCAGAAGGGGTGTCCCTTGGCAGAAATGTCTGCTGGGAGGGTAGGGCCTCCCAACAAGCAGGCCCCTCAACTCAGGCAGGGCACTCACTGTGATGGGGCTCCCCTTTCTTGGAAGGGTGAATCCAGGCCCAGAGCCAGAGACCACAATGCCTAGAGAGGACATGGGGCCCAGGAATGACCTCAGGGGTAAGGGAAGCCTCCCCCAGCCATCCCCACATGGGGGCTGGGGGCGGGAGGGTGTTATAGACGAATGAGACTTCCGTAGGAAGAGCAAGGACTTTTATTAGCTTCTTTGAAAGCTGGGCATAGGGTAGGGTGGGGTGGAGAGGTGCGAACCTCCCCCGGCCAACCCTCAGCCACTCCCCAGGCAGTGCCCCACCTCCGAACCCCAGTTCTCAAGCTCAGAAACACCTGTAGGGATGAGGGTCCCATCGGGCTGGAGTGGGGAATAAACAGGCAGGAGAACCAAAGACTTTGCAAGGTTTTGTTTGTTAGTTGGACAGCAGGGATGGAGTGAGGAGGTGCCCCAGGGAGTCAACACCCCCCACCCCCAGCAGCTGGCCTAAGGGACCCACACCGGTCCCAGTCCTGGTGTAGGGAACCAGCCAGACGAGATCAGCCGGAACAACTGATTTCGAGGCTTTGTGCTCATTTCCCCCTCGGCCCCTTCTCGATGGGCTTCCCAATGTCCTTGCCCCGGAGCTTGAGGCCTGCAAAGGGACACCAGCTGATGACTCGGCAGCACCACCTGCCTCCCCCGCTGGCTCCCCTGACACTCGAAGCCCCCCACAATTCCACTCAAGTTTAAAGAACCCTCAGGAGACAGCGGGTACCCCTTCTTAGATCCTCAGAGCCCTGCCCTACACTTCGTTCCCACGGCAGAGCCCCAGCAGCAAAGGAAGGATGCCTCACTGCTTTACAGCTAATTACAAAGAGCCGGAGCCAATAGGGTCTCGGACCGTACCGAAAGCACTTGGGGGTGAGTGGGGACAAGATAGGGACACCCCGTCTGGAGGCAGAAGCCAGCTCCCGTCAGTTCACAGGCACTTCCTGTCAGCTGCGGAGCCCAGGCAAACCACTCACCAATGGCTCTTTCAATCTTGCCCAGAACCTGGTTGTTTGGGATGGCCCGTCCACTCTCGTAGTCTGCGATGACTTGCGGCTTCTCGTTGATTTTCTAAGGAGAAGATGGCCTTTATACACATGGCTTCAGCGAAGACGTGCTGGGCAGTCAGGACACTCCCGTAGGCCCACTATGCCTCAGCCCGGGGTCCCCACAAAACAAAGCCATGTCAGAGCCAGAGGAGCACACAACTGCCTGAGAGGCCGTCCAGATGCAGCGGGGCCTGGTGGGACTCACCGTCGCCAGGTCCTTCTGTGTGAGCCCCTTGCTCTGTCGGCCCTGCTGGATGACCTTGCCCACCTCCAGGGTCACCCTGTCGTGGTGCAGTTCCTCCGTCTCACGGTCCAACTTGGCAGTATTCTTGGTGATCGAATGCTGTTTGTTCTGGCCAGCCGCCCCTGGAGCAAGAGGAGAGGGCTGGTGTGGCTGCTGGACAGACTCCCTAAGCCCTGGGAATATTCCTGCAGAGGGGAGCCTGGCTGGAAAAAGCTTCTGGTCTTGCACAAACAACCCCAGATCCAAGAGTGTGTGGTTCCAGACTGTTCCCTCAGGGGTGGGAGGTGGCCCAGGTGGTAGTAAAAGTAACAACCCTCCTGACCCAACCGCAGCCTTCGTGAGAGCACAGGCTGGCTGCAACTCTCTGCAAGCAGCCATCCTCCCCAAGATAAGGGCACACAGCTTTGTCACACGGCTCCAGCCACCAACCCAAGAGGGCACGCGCGAGCGCACACACACGCGCGCACGCACGCACGCGCACACACACACACGAGCAACCAAGCACACCTGTACCTACATTTCTTGGAAGTCTCCACATCTTCTCCTCGTCTCTGGGCTGCTAAGATGGCCTAGAAAATCGGAAGAGGTTTTGGTTACAGTGAGCTTCCCAGCTAGTAGCCCATTGAAGCAAACCCACTGCCATGCAGTCGGTTCCATGTTTTCTGGGCCGTCTCGTCTGGCTCCCTGGGGCAACTGGTGGGTTTGAACCCCTAACCAACACTTAGGCCACAGCGACACCGCTAATGGAGGAGGGCACAGTGATAAGTGGTTCGAGGTCCAGCCTTGTACAATCTGATACTGGTCACTTGTGGCGTGGCGACAGGCCACCGAAGGACAGGCAGCTGCGCTTCCCTCCCGCTGCAGAGGCTGGACAAGAGATCGACCCCAGACTCTCGGGCCCCCTCCGACGTAAACAGGTGCTCGAGCTCCTCAGGGACCCGGGGTTCTTGGGGTGCCGTGCTTGGGCACAGTAAGGAAACGGGGGGATGTGACAGGCCCGCTGATGACCGACCCGCCGCCTGCGGGAGACGGAAGGACGCACTGGGCTCGAAACGACTCTCGGGTGGTCAGCCACGCCGCTGACCTCTCGCCCCCAGCACCTCCGGGCCACGTCCATCCTCCGCCTTAACGACGCGGGGAAGCGGGGTCCACTTGCGCGCTGGATTGGCGGCGCCCCGGTCCCCGCCGCCCCGGCCCCGGCCCGCCCCGGCCGCCGCCCACCTGCTTGGACTTGGCCTGGGCCGCCGTGGGACCCTTCTTGCGCAGCACGGTCACCGTGTCCCAGTCGCTCTCGGCCATGGCGGGTCGGGCGCGGTCGGCAGCTCGGTCCGGCGGCTCCGCGGCGGCGACTGGAGACCCGGCGCGGCGTCGCGACGTCGCGAGGCGCGCGGTCCCGCCCCTGACTCCCATTGGTCCGTGGCCATTGGGGCGGGCACTTCCCGAGGCCCGAGGCCAATCCGGGCGCGGCTCGTCTAAGGACGCGCCGGGACGCCCCCGAGCGCACGACGTCGGGCCGTAAAGGGGGGGGCAGCGGGCGCCGTCGGGAGGAAACGGGGGCACTGGGTGAAGAGGGGCGCAGGGGGAGAGCGGGGGCGTCAGAAGGAATTGGGTGCATTGCGGAGGAGCAGCGCCCTTGGGGAAAGGGGCGTAGGGGGGTCGGGAGGAAACGGAGGCACCTGCGGGGAGACGGCGCCGGGAGAAAAGGGGATTGAGAGGAGGGGGCTGCGGTCGCTGGGCGGAGGGTTCTAGGAAAACAGGACTGTGGAAAGAGTGGTACGGGGAAAAAAGGGGGCACCGGAAGGAGAGGATACGTGGAGTAGAGGGGCAGGGGGAACAGGATCCCCGGGCGTTGGTGGGCACCTTGGGTCAGGCCCCCCAGGCTGGCCATGTGGGCGGGGAGAATCCTCATATGCAATTTTCCTCTAGTTGAACTTAAGCCCCATAGCGACCCCGTATAGAGTTTCCGAGGAGCGGCTGGAGACCTTGAACCCCAGACCTGGCGAATCAAAAGGGCCTTGCAGTCCGGCGCATTAACTCGCAGTGCCACACCGGGAGACGTGGACGCTGCCTTATACCTGAATTCCACTGCCCTGGTGTCTACCTGGGGTCAAGTTCTTCCTGCCTCTCTTGGGTAGTCAAGTGGGGGCCAGGGGTAGCGTTTGTGGGCCTGGACATAGACAATTTGAGGGGTTCACTGTTAGAAATGGAGTCCTGGTGTGGGGCTGCGCGTTAATGCGCCGGATTGCAAGGTTTCAGCCGCAAGGTTGGCAGTTCAAGCTCACCAGTCGCTCCGCGGAAACCCTGTACAGTGCCGCTATGGGTCGGAAACAACTGCCAAACACTTCACACCACCACCAATTTAGAAATAAGAAGGAAAACTGTACAAACAAAATGAGTTAATTAAAGGAATCTTTGTGTAAGTTTTTTTTTTTTTTTTTAAATATTTTGAATATTTTTGCGTAAGGAATTGCCACTAGCTGCCCCACTGGAGAAAGATGAGGTGGTCTGTTTGCGTGAAGATGACCCATTTTCGCCGGCATTGACTGGCCACGGTGGTCCTTCAGGACAATAGAACTGCCTGGTAGAGGGCGCATACTGCCTGGTTACAGCTTTGGAAACCCTATGCGGCAGTTCTACAAAGAAGCTTCAAGAAGTTTCTGGAAGAATTAAAAGACAATGGGAATTTTCCACAAACTTTTTGTATAGGGTCGCCAAGTCAGAATTGACTAAACAGTGAGGGTTTTTTTTTTAATGTAATAAGGTATATGTCATTTTATAATAACTTCATATTGTACAGTAACTTTGTAAAATATTTTCAATAATGAGAAAAGATTTTCTAAATTGACCACAAGTATTAAAAACTGGTGTAGCGCTGTGGGTTAATGCGTCAGACTGCAAAGCCGTATGAACTGCAAGGTTGGCGGTTCAAGCTCACCAGCTGCTCCTCGGAAACCCTATACAGGGTCACTATGGGTCGGAATGGACTCGACGGCACTTAACAACAACAACAAATGCAAAACTACAGAAAATGACATTTTGAAAACTATTGAGGAAAAAAAAAACTTGATGAATCTCTAATGCTTTGTTAACATTTCTGGCAGCATAGTCTTCGATTTATTGTGACTTTTTAGAATTGTTTTATGCAAAGAACAGAAAACAAATTCAAACATTTTTCTAACATGGTTGATCAGATGTGTGCCTCAGAAACTATACAGGGTCACTATGACTCAGAACTGACTCTAAGGTACTTAACAACAACAGTGTAGTATGAGAGAGCTGGTGGTGCTGTCGGGGTAAATACTGGACTTTTAACCACATGATCAGTGATTCAAGCCCACCAGCCGCTCTACAGGAGAGATGGAGGTTTCTGCTCCTATGCAGATAAATGGCCTCGGAAACCCTATACAGGGTTGATATGTATTGAAACTGATTCAATAACACCTAATAAAACCAACAGTGTTAATGCTCATAGTAATGGTTAGGTGCCATCGAGTCGGTACCGACTCATAGCGACCTTATGCACAGCAGAATGAAACACTGCCCGATCCTGGGCCAAGCTCACAAGTGTTGCCACACTTGAGTCCATCGATGCTGCCACTTTGTCAATCCATCTCACTGGGGGTCTTCCTCTTTTTCTCTAACCCTCCACCCTACCAAACATGATATCCTTCTCCGGTGATTGGTCCCTCCTGACATTATGTCCCAATTATGAGAGACAAAGGTTGGCCATCTTGGCCTCCAAGGGGAACTTTGGCTGCACTTCTTCCAAAACGGATCTATTGGTTCTTTTGGCAGACCATGGCACTTTCAATATTCTCCTCCAACACCATAATTCAAAAGCATCAATTCTACAGTCTTCCTTATTCACTGTCCAGATTTCGCATGCATATGAGGGTCAGGCGCACCTTAGTCTTCAAGCTGACATCTTTGCTCTTCAACACTTTAAAAAGTCTTGTGCAGCAGATTTGCCTGATGTCGTTTGATTTCTTGACGTAGTAATAGTATGACCAAAAAAAAGTCATCGAGTCGGTTCTGATTCTTAGCGACCCTATAGGACAAGGTAGGCAGCCTCAGCAGCTGCTGGGTTTGAACCCACGCCTGGTCCTGCGTCGTCCCTGTGGTGGGTTTGAACCCACGCCTGGTCCTGTGTTGTCCCCGTGGTGGGTTTGAACCCACGCCTGGTCCTGCGTCGTCCCCAATCTGTTAATTCCTAGGTAATCTTGGCCAGGAAGCTCCACCGAGACCTATTCAGTATCACAGCAACATGCAAGCCCCCACTGCCAGTTGAGTGACGGTTGCACATAAAATGCACCAGCTGGGAATGAACCCATGTTGTCAGTGCTGACTCACAGGGACCCGATGTACGACAGAACGAAACCCTGCCCGGTACGGCCCCGTGCTCACAATTGCTGCCACCGTGTTAATCCATCTCTTTGGGGAGCTTCCTCTTTTCAAGCATGAAAGCACTTTATTAAGCATGATGCCCTTCTCCAGGGACTGGTCCTCTCTGACAACATGTCCAAAGTACCAGAGATGAGTGGTCATCCTGGCCCACCACTGCCCCCGGACTCAGCGTACTAACCCATGGGTGTTATTAATGCAGTGTGACAAAAATACCACAAGTGAACGCCTAGGACAAACGGATTTTCTCACAATTTGGGAGACTAGAAGTGGGAAATAGCTTTAGGGCAAGGCTCTCCCTCTCTGGGCTCTGCGGAGAGTCCTTGTTCCTTGGCTCCTGGGTGGTCTCCATGTGACATGACATTCCAATTCTGTCTATTGACTTGCTCATTTAACCAGGTTAAAACATACTCAACACTAATGTTATCTCAGGAACAGAACAAAAGCTATTCCCAGCTGGGATTATAACCATAATCGAGGGATTAGGGTTTACAACACATATTCTTGCGGGGCATCCGATGTGCAGGTGGGTGAGTCACCAGCAGAAGAAGCCATCCCTGCCCCAGGACAGCCAGCAAGGACCTGACCGAACCACATGAACAGGTCCTATTAACTCCAGCTTAAATGTGTTCCAACTCAGTTCCTCCGCCCTCAGGCCCCAGGGAGAGTTAGGGGTGGGTGGGTGGAGAGGAGGTCAGCCACTGAGCTACCTGGCCCTCCCTCAAGGGTCCAGACTGTTGTCCCAGAAGTAGCCTCCAGGGCAGGTATCCTGCCCTCCTGGGATCATCTGTGCACTCAGAATCCAGAGATGGGGAGGAGCCAGTGTCTGCAGAGCTGCCCCACCCTCCTCATTCTCCTTCCAGAACACCATGTTCCTTTTATCTGTGCAGAAAGGGAGGAGAAAAGTTCAAAAGTCTTCTGGGAAACAAAGAAAAGATGGTGATTCTATATTTCTAAAATAAAGGGTTTCGTTTGAACATTATATTCACCATGGACAATTAACTGTAAGAGTCATTATCAATTAGAGGTTATCCAGAGGTCTGGGATGGCTCTGTGGGTTAATGCGCTGGACTACAAAATCACTTTGAACTGCGAGGTCGGCGGTTCAAGCTCACCAGCTGCTCCTCGGAAACCCTATATGGGTCTCTATGAATCAGTACCAACTCGAGGTCACTTAACAACAAACAACATCCTGGGGTCCTGGTGAGGCGCTGTGGGGGTAAGCACTGTACTGCAAACCAAAAGGTAAGCGGTTCAAACCCTCCAGATGTTCCTCAGAAACCCTATACAGAGTTGTCATGGGTCGGAACTGACTGGAAGGAGGGAGAAGTGAGCAGAGAGGTAGGGACTCGACTCATCACGAAAGAAGGTTCCGGAGAGGATCAGAGGATCGCATCCTTCGCACCCAGGGGAAGACTGATGCCAGGACACATGAAGCTCTCCAAGGAAGGCAGGTCCCACGGATGGTGAAAGGAGACATGGACCTGCCGCTGGAGCTGGGGCCGTGAATCCAGATTCGTTCCCTCCTAAATGACGAGAACCCGTTTCTGTTGGTTAAAGTTGTCCACCGTGGCGGTAGCACCAAGGGCGGGGCCTGAGTGAAGCACCAGCCGGGTTGCTGTTGCTGATTGCCTACTGACTCACCTCATTGGCACGAGTCACGATGGGGCTTGCAGCTGCTCCACTTTGCCCTGAATCCTCTTTCAGTGTTTACAGCTCTTGGGCTGAGTGTATGCCTAACTCCCCAGTGCAGGGCACCAGCTTTGCCAGGAAGACAGTCACAGCTTCAAGGTTCCAGGCAGTGAGAAACTGGCATGGGTTTCAGTGTGTCCTCAGGGTTTTCAGTTTAGGCGCATAGGTTTCTGACTGTCTTCTCTGTTTCCCCACTTACCTCATCTCCTCTCCCCAACTCGCCTGCCCTGTGAACTTTAATCTCAAACATCACATGCTAAGACAATGTCTTACAAAGACTGTTTCACTAATTCACACAAAGGTGTTAGTTCAAAACTCTGTAACAAATGTATTGATCTATGTATATTTCTTACTGACTCTGCTTTCTGATTGGACTCTGTCTGACACATAGGTTGAATGCCATGAATTCATTTTTCAATGTCAAACCAAACGTTCATTCCTGGGATAAACTCTACTTGGTCATGGTGTGTTATTTTTTCTATCTATCTAGTTGGATTTAGTTCTAGCCTTTTAAATAAAGTGTTTAATCCATTTGTATTTAATATAATTCTTGATAACAGTTAAAGTCTGTTATCCTGCTAGGGGTCTGGGTGATGCCGGCAGTTTGCAATCAGCTGCTAACCTAAAGGTTGACGGTTTGAAACCACCCAGCAATCCCACAGAATAAGGATGTGGTGAACTGCTTCCACAAACATGAAAACACAACACAACACCCTACGGAGCATTTCTGGTCTGTAACACCTGGAGTCTACTGCGCTGGACTGCAAAGTCGTTTGAACTGCAAGGACAGTGGTTCAAGCTCACCAACCGCTCCATGGGAACCCTGTACGGGGTCGCTATGGGTTGGAACCAATTCCATGGCACTTAACAACAACAACAACAACACACGGAGTTGCCATGAGTTCGGGGAGCTAACCCAGTGACAACTAACAACAACCACCCTGCTAGTCACCTCCTTTACTTTCCTTATTCTCCCTTGGGGGGGGGGGCAGCGTTATTAAAGACTTTTTACTTTGATTTCATTCCTTCCACTGGCTTTACTAGCTACGTTGTTGTTGTTAAGTGCCGTCGAGTTGGTTCCGACCCATAGTGACCCTGTATAGGGTTTCCAAGGAGCAGCTGGTAAGCTTGAACTGCCTATTGTTGTGGTTATGTGCCATGGAGTCAGCTCCGACTCATAGCGACCCTATGAGAAACATACAGAGTTTCCAAGGCTGTGAATCTTTACGGGAGCAGAAAGCCTCATCTTTCTCCCATGGAACAGCAGGTAGTTTCGAACTGCTGACCTTGCGGTTCACAGCCCGATTTATAACCACTACGCTACCAGAGTGCCTACTACCTACAGCTCTGCATTGTCAGTGATAGCTCCTGGAATAACAGTCCACAGCTAGCGTACGGCAGTCTGTTAAGAATGAAGATTGTATTCCCTTATCCTTCATTCTTCATACTTCACAAACGTAAGAACCAGACATCAGTAGAACTCCACTGTCATTAAGTGCCATCAAGTCATAGAGAATCTGTATAGGGTTTCAGCAGAATGGCTGGTGGGTTTGAACCTCTGACTTTGCACCTAACAGTCCAGTGCTTATCCTGCAGCCTCACACCAGGAGCTCGTGAATGACTTGAATTCTTAGTGCTAGTTTCCTGAGTGACAGAAATGTTTAGACGCTGGAATAGTAACTGAAAGGTTTGTGGTTCAAATGCACCCCAGTGGCCCCTTAGAAGTGGGACGGACCATCTGCTTCTGAAAGGTTCCACTCACTGGGAGTAGTGAGTACTCGGCACACATGGAATGCCACGAGACGGAACTGACTTGATGGAGCCCTGGCGTGGCGCTGCGGAGTAATACGCTGGACTGCTTGAACCATAAGGTTGGTGGTTCAAGCTCACCAGCTGCTCCTCAGAAACCCTATACAGGGTCGCTATGGGTTGGAACCGATTTGACAGCACTTAACAAAAATGACGACAACAGTTCTTTGTGCTACTCTTGACAAATATTTTATTTCCACGTACCCTGTCAGCCCCACTTTATGGTGTTGTTGTTGATGTGTTTATTATGATGATATTAGCTTTAAGCAAACAGTCATTGGTGTTCCAGGAAATAAAGAGAAGAAAAACAGGGCGCTTTATTGACTAACCGTATTCCCTGGAAAGCGCTCTTCATTTCGTTGGGTAGATGGGAGTTTTTCCCTAGTGTCCTTCTCTTCAGCCTGAGAACTTTTCTATAATATTCCTTGTAATGACATTCAGCCGTAAATGAATCCTCTCATCTCTCATTTAACTGAAAGGGTCTTTATTGTGTCCTTGATTTTTAAGAATATAAAATGTTATAGCTGTCGTCCCACTGTCTTCTGACTTCCATGGTTTCCCATGAGAAGTCAGCTGTGCAGTTTGTCCCTTTGTACCATTGTTCCCCTGAATGTGTTATGACAAGTTCTCTGGCTTCTTTCTAGGTTTTTAGGAATTCTTATTACAGCAGTCCTGGTGTGGCACTGTAGGATAAGCACTGGACCATTAACCGAGAAGTCAGTGGTTCAAACCCACCAGCTTTAGAAACTGACTCAACGGCAGTTAAAACATCATCATTATATCCCTAAATGCAAATTGCTTTATATTGATCCTGCTTGGGCTCATTGAGATTCTTGGATCTGTATAGTAATTTTTTTTTTACCGAATTGGGAAATGTTTACTTTAAAATATTTTTTTGTCCCATTCTCTTTCTTTGCTTTCCTGGGACTCTAGTTCATGTGGATCACGGGTTTTCTCCTAACCTTTATTTATCTATTCTTGAGCTGGAATAATTTCTATGAAACCATCTTTATGCTCTCTGACACTTTTTTCTGCCATTTCCAATATAAGATCAAGCCCAAATGGAGAATTTTTCACTTCAAATACTTTATTTTTATACTTTCCGGTCCTGCAATTTCTAGTTGACTCCCAATAGTTTTCACTTCTCTGCTGAGATGCTCCATCTGGTTACTCATTAGACCATATTTTCTTTTAAGTCCTTGGACATATTTATAATTGTTGTTGTTGTTGTTAAGTGCCATTGAGTTGATTCAGACGCACAGTGACCCTATACAGGGTTTCCAAGGAGCATCTAGTGAGTTTGGACCACTGACCTTGCTGTTCAAACCGACTTTGCAGTCCCACAGTGCCACACCAGGATTTTATAATAGATGTTTAAAAATCTTTGTTTTCTAATTCCAACAGCTCAATCCCACTGAAGAATCTTTTCTGAGGATTGTACAATGAACACATTTTCCCGCTGTTTGTATATCTAGTAATCTTATGATGGGCATGTGAATACAGTACTAGAAATGAGAACATTCATGTCTTTCTTTGTAGACTTTTGGATTTTATTCTGACAGGCAGTTAATATTCTAAATCTTTTTATTGTGAATTGAGTGAAGGTTTACATAACAGATCATCAGTCCACATTCAATAAATTCTTCACCTCGTGACATTACAATGACTGTGGTCCCCTCCCTGTACCATCAGTTCACAATCTTTACCTCTAGTCACTTTATCCGCCTCCCCAACTGTAACCATCATTTAACAAGAAAATCTTAACTTTTACAACAGTGGTCTCATGCAACATTTGTCCTTTTGTGATGACTAATTTCCCTCAGCATAATGTCTTCCAGGTCCATCCATGTTGTGAGGTGTTTTGCAGCCTCCTTGTTAGTCTTCAGTGTTGTGTGATATTGCACTGTGTGTATGTACCAAAGTTTGTTTGATCATTCCTCTGTGGATGGGTGTTTAGGCTGTCTCTATGTGTTTGCTCCTGTGAACGGTGCTGTAGTGAACATGGATGTGCATACATCTAGTCATGCCACGGTTCTTATTTCTTGAGGATACATACCAAGTACAGGGAATGCTGGGTCACACGGTATTTCTATTTCCAGCTTTTTGAGAAAGACCCATATGGTCTCCCACAGTGGTTGCCCCCTTTGACAGTCCCACCAGCAGTGTAGGAGGGTCCCAGTCTCTCCACATTCTTGCCAGCATTTGTGCTTTTCTGGTTTTTGGAACTTTGTTTTTAATGCTAGAGTAAGATGGTACATCATTATTGTTTTGATTTGCATCTCTCTAATGGAGTTCTGAAGAGTCATTTGAACTGCAAGGTTGGCAGTTCAAGCTCACCAGCTGCTCCTCAGAAACCCTATACAGAGTCACTATGGGTCGGAACCGACTCGACATCATTCAACAACAATGGAGTCCTGAAGTCCTGATGTGGCACTGTGGGCTATTGTATTGGATTGCAAAGTCTGTTTGAACCCCAAGGTCGGTGGTTCAAGCTCACCAGCCACTTCTTGGAAACCCTATACAGGGTTGCTATGGGTCAGAACCAACTCAGTAACACTTAACAACAACAATAATGGAGTCCTGGTGAGGCGCTGTGGGTTAATGCATTGTGGGTTAATGCGCTGGACTGCAAAGTTGGTTTGAACTGAAAGGTCAGCAATTCAAGCTCAGCTGCTGCTCAGAAATCCTATACGGGGGTCGCTGTGTCAGAAACAACTTGATGGCACTTAACAACAATAGCTAATGATCATGAGCATTTCTTTGTATGTTTGTTGGCTTTCTGAAAATTTGAGTGAGAGATTTGCAATCCTGTATGTGAGGATGTGAAATATCCAGAATAGGCAAAGTTATAGAGACAGAAAGCAGATTAGAGGGGACTGAGAGAGAAAGAGGAGGAATTTATTACTTAATGAGTACAGAGTTTTTTTGGGGGGTGCTGAAAGTTTTAGATGTAGATAGTTGTGAAAGTTTAACAATATTTTGAAAGTAATGAATATCACTTGTATGGTGCCATTGGATAAACACTGGGATGCTGAATGTCTTCTTTGGTGACATGTCTGTCCATATCCTCTGTCCATTTCCTAAATGCATTATTTGTCTTCTTCTTGAGGTGTTGAAGGGCTCTATAAATTTTAGGGAGTAGGCTTTGGCTGATAAGTTTTTGCCAAACATTTTTTCCCCGTCTGTACAGTCTCTTTTTATAATGCATGTAAATTATAAAAATCTTTTTTGATGCATGTGAATGTGTAATTTTTAGGAGGTCCCAGTCACTGATACCGTCTTTGTGTGTTTTCAGTTATATTTGACAGTGTGTTAATGCCATGTACAAGTCTGTCCCTGTGTTTCCCTTGATGATCTGTATAAGTCTAGACTTTGCATTTAGGTCTTTCTTGCAGGTGGGGGCCATTTTTGTGTTTGGTGTGAGATGGTGCTTATAGTGTTATTTCATTTTTTTATGCAAATGAATTTCCAATTTTTCCAGCACCATTTGTTGAAGAGACTATCTTTTCCCCATTTAATGCACTTTGGTTCTGTCAAAGATTCACTGACCTTAGGTAGATGGATTTGCTTTGGGGTTCTCAGTTCTACTCTATTGATCTCTATGTCTTTCGTCGTCCCAGTTACCCGGCTGTTTGGACCACTATGGCTGTGGAGTAGGTTTTGAGGTCGAGAAGTGATAGACCTCCTACTTTGTTCTCATTTTTTATTTAAAAAAGTAATGCTTTGCTTCTCCATGGTCTCTTTGCTTTCCATATAAAGTTGTGTTGATGTCAAGTTGGTTCCAACTCATAGCGATCCTGGTTAGGGTTTTCAAGGAATGGCTGGTGAGCTTGAACCACTGACCTTTCGGTTCAAACCAACCTTGCAGTCTAATGCATTACCCTGTTTGTTCATTTCTTAAAAGAATGATGTTGGAATCTGAATTGGGATTGCATCATATCTATACATTGTTTTGGGCAGTGTAGACATTTTCACAATGTTAAGTCATGAGGTATATTCCTCCGTTTCTGTAGGTCTTTTTTTGTTTCTTATAGTAGTGTTTTGTAATTTTCTTCGTATAGGTCTTCTGTTTCTAGATTAGATTTATTCCCTAGTATTTACTCTTTGGAGTGCTGGTGTGGTGCTGTGGGTTTGAACTGCAAAGTCATTTGAACTGCAGAGTTGGTGGTTCAAGCTCACCAGCTGCTCCTAGGAAACCCTATACAGGGTCACTGTGGGTCGGAATCGACTCAACAGAACTTAACAACAACAACATTTACTCTTTGGAGTCCTCAGAAACCATATACAGGATCGCTATGAGTCAGAACTGACTCCACAGCACTTAACAACAACAACTATTATTGTAGAGTTGTCTGTTTCTTATTTCACTTCTATGAGTTTCATTTCTGTCTTCTGAGGCTCTTTCATTAGGATATAGAGATTTATTATGGTTCTGTCCTCTTGTACAATTGACCCTTTAATCATGATATGGAATCCTGGTGTGGTGCTGTAGGATAAGCACTGAACTGTGAACCACAAGGTGCTCCTTGGAAACCCCTATACAGGATCACTAGGAGTTGGAAGTACTCAATGGCACTTAACAACAACATGATTCATGATATAATGTCTTTGTCCCCTATGCTGGTTTTCGCCTTAAAATCGATGATATCAGATTATGTCAGATATGAAAATAGATCCACTTCAGCTCGTTTTTATGGCCTTTAGCTTGATTTTTTTCCCCCATCCTTTGATTTTTAGCCTGGCTCTGTCTCTGTGTGTAAGACGTGTCTCTTGCCGACAGTCTACTGAAGGATCCTGTTTTCTTATCCATTCTGCTGCTACACCCTGTCTCTTGACTGGTGCGTTTAACCCATTGACATTCACTGGAATTGCCGATCGGTATGGATTGATTGCTGCTATTCTGCAGGATGCTTTTGTGTCATGTTGATGGTTTCTTTGTGCTACATAATTTTCTGCACCAAGTTCATTTTGTTTGTGGGTTTTCTTCATTTCTGTGTACTAAATCTTTCTGATTTTCCACTTTAAAATTTTTGATGTGAGGGTGTATTCATTTTCTTTCAGGCTACCCTGTAATGTATTAAATTTTTCACCCATTTAAAACAGTCTTGAAATTTACTTGAATTCCTTGCCATTTGGGAGTTCTGTAGCTACACCAGCCCCTCTTTTGGCTTTGTAGTTGACGTCAATATAAATTGCTATCTCTGGTTCTCTATATTCAGTGTTTTAAGTTTGTTTTACTTTAAATACTTCTATATCTAGAAGCAGCAGTTAAGAAGTCAAATAATGCACTGCATTAGGCAATTCTGCTGCACCAGACCTTTTAAAAGTATTCAAGAGCAGAGATGACATTTTGAGGACTAAGGTGCACCTGACCAAAATCATGGTATTTGCAATTGCCTCATTTGCTTCTGAAAGTTGGGTAATGAGTTAAAAAGACTGTAGAAGAAATGATGCCTTTGAGTTATGGTGTTGGAGGAGAATATTAAAAGTATTATGGACTGCCAAAAGAACAAACAAATCTCCGCTGGAAGAAGTACAGCTAGATTGCTCCTTTGAAGCTGGGACGGTCAGACTTCATCTCTCAGACTTTGGACATATTATCAGGAGGGACTAGTCTTTGGAGAAGGATGTCATGCTCGGTAAAGTGAAGGGTCAGCAAAAAAGAGGAAGACCCCCCAATGAGATGGGTTAGTACAGTGGACGCAGCAATGGGCTCAAGTGTGGCAGCAATTGTGATGTTGGCACAGGACCAGGCAGTGTTACATTCTGCTGTGCACAGGGTCTCCATGAGTCGGTACCAACTCAACAGCACCTAACAGTATCTGGATTGGGTCTGGGTGTTGTTGTCAGTGTGTTCATCTCAAATTGCTGTCTGCTGTTTTTGGTTCTCAGTCCAAAGGGCATCCTTTAGTAATTTTTGTACAGCCGGTCTTATTATGACGAATTTCTGTTTATCTGGAAATGTCCTAATTCCACTGTCCTATTCTAGGGACAGCTTTGCTGTGTATATGATTGATACTTGGCTGGCATTTTGTTTCCTTCAGAGTTCTGTATATGCCAGCCCATCGCCTTCCTGCCTGCTTGGTTTCTGCTGAGAAATCAGAGCTAACTCCTACTGCTTCTCCTTTGGATGGAACTTTTCCTTTTTCCGGAGCTGCTCCCAGGATTCTTTCCTCGTCTTTGGTTTTAGAAAATTTGATTCTTTTGGGATCTATCCTACTTTGGGTTCGTTCAGCTTCTTGTATGCTTATCTTGTTGTCCTTCATGATATTAGGAAAGTTTTCTTTTAACAACCTTTTGACAATTTTCTCTGTGCTCATGTTTCTTCCTAGTTTGTGATTCCAATCACCCATGTTGTTCCTCTTCATGATGGCCCACAGAACTCTTAGGCTTTCTTCATTTTTTTTTTTTTTCTTCTTCATTCTTTCTAATGATTGTTTTTGTAGCTTACTGTTATTGAGAATTATCTTAAAGCTCACTAATTCATATTTCCATCGCTTTGAATCTATTCCTTTGCCCTTTTAATGGATTGTCTGTTTCTGAAATCTTAGTATTAGTCTTCGGGATTTCTAATTGCAAATATTTTTTCAAAATTTGCATTTATTTTGTCTGTTTGCTCTTGTAGTATTTTCCTGAATTCTTCTAAAGTTTTGTTCTGTGTTTTCCTTCCTGTCTTTGATCTTTCTATTAATCTGTTGTAGGTACTTAAATATCATCCTTTTGAATTCTTTTTCAGTTAGTTCTGTTACCTTTTCTTTCTCAGAAATGTTTTGTGGATCTGCATCTTGGTCATTTGTTTGTGTCAGTCTCTCTTGTTTCTTTGTGTGAACTAAAATTGTTGCCTCTGGGACACTGTGGTGTGTTTGTGTTTGCGTTTCATTGATGATTATATGTTGATGTGTTTTTAGCCTCTCCCCAACTGTCTCCTGTGGGTATAAATTAGGGAATGGAAGTGTGTGCCCCATTCTCTGTTCACTCTTTGTGCACCTGAGTTTAGGGTGGATTCAGCTGCTGTTGGCTGCTGTCTACCATTGATCAGGTGTCATAGGAGCTGGTAGTGGCTCTTGCCCAGTGAATGGAGCTACAGAGGGTACGGTCCTGGCTGTATGGACACAGTTGCTGTTCCCTGTTGGATGGAAAAGAAGAGAAATTTCCCTGCCCCTGCTTCCCGCACACGAGGATGCAAAATAGAATCGACAGGCAAGCAACAATGAAAAGAGGAAATAATAAAGGAGGAAAAAATAAAACAAGCAGGGATCAGAAAAAAAGAACATAATAACTAAAATTTTAGAGAAAAGAGGGAGAGGAACTGGAGCCATAGAAAATAAAATAAAATGAAGAAGAAATAAACAGAACTCCTAGAAAAGCTAGGAAGAGGGGAGATGAAAAGAGGAAGCGAGTAGAGAGTAGTAAAGAAAGATCACAAGAGGAAAGGAAAAAGAAGAGGAGAAATGAGAGACAGAAGAAAAAAAGGACAAACAAAAGAGGCGTTAGAAAGGACAAAATTCAAGGGAATGGAAAAAGAAGACAGAAGAGGAAACATAAACAAAAACAATGCAGTTGTTGGATCCAGAGAGGAGAAAACGCGGGGGCGGAGTAGGTGGGGGGGGGTCCCCCAAATCTAGGATCTCACAGTGCGGGTGTGGAAGGGGTGTGACCATGGAGACCCTGGCCCCAGATGCTGTTCTTATTAGCCCCGTGTTCAGGGCACTCAATCTGCAAGTAGTTCATGGAGGCCCCGGATGGAGATGGTTTCAGTGTCTGTAAGGACCACAGGGCAGCTGGGGGCAGTGATGGGTCTGGTCTGGTGGCTCTGTGGGCTTTGTAGATCATAAGGTGAGCCCACCTGAATCAAGGCATCAAAGCAACACAGCCAGGCCGTGCCTCACACTGGGATGGCTCCTAACCGTGTGGTTCCGAATTTCTGTCGAGCAGGGGGCGGATGAGGGTGGGAGCTGGCCACACCTCTGGTCACACCTTTCCAGTCACCTGTGTGACTCTGCTCCACCCAGACACCTTCTGTTATCAAAGCTGCTCACAAAGGTTCAGCCACGCTGTGTCTGACCAGCCGTGTACAGGTCAGTCTCTCTCTTGCTGTCCCTGCTCAGTGTCTCCCAGCACTCAGTCCACTTCTGTGACCTTTCCTCTGAGGTTCAGGCTTCCAGGATTTTCATCTGAGTCTGTTTTATTTGGTGTCTCATATTTTTGTTGTAGACAGTCCATGGAGTGCATCTGCCTAGTCCGCCATCTTATCGGAAGTGACAGTGAATTTTTTATGGCTTTCCTGGGTCCTTTTGAGGCTTGGTTTAAGCTTTGTTAGGGCAAGTCTGGCGTCCTGGCTAACGCGCTGGTCTGTAAAGTTTACTTGAATCACAAGGTCATCAGTTCAAGCTCACCAGCTGTTGCTCAGAAACCCTATACAGGGTTGCTATGGGTCAGAACTGACTCAATGGTGTAGGAAAATCGGGTGTAGGCCTTCATTTAGAGGCTGGTACTTGTTCACACACTTTCTGGAGACTTAGATGAATCCTGGAGGGTTAACAAGGACCCCATCATGCCAGTGCTGCTAGTGTCTCTAGTCCACTCTCAGGAGCATAGCAGCCATGGACGCTAGGTCTCGGAGTGTTGGCCTTCTCATGTGCAGTCAGGTGCTCAGCCAAGAACCACAGGGAACTCCTGCAGAGACAGCTGGAACCCCACTTCCCTCACCCCAGCTACTCGGACTGCCTGGTTTCTGATTTCTGCCTGCTTAGTTTAACAGGACAGCCATGCTCTGCATGGCCTCCACCTTCCTGTGCCAAGATTGGGCAATGGCCCCTAGGCAGAAAGCCAGAAAGAATGTGGGGCGACCTCATGCACCGCTTTTCTGTCAGGTTCCCAGTCGCTTCCTGTCTTCTGTCCTGTTCTGTGGTTCTTTGTGGTAGGAAGAGAGGCGACGTCTCATTACTGTATCATGGCGGAAAGTGGATTTCTAGGCTCTTGTTTTCCTGAATGTTTGTCTTTTTTGTTTTTGGTGTTACTGTTTAGAATTCTGTCTCTGTCTGCGCCTGCATTGTGCTGTTTGGAGTCCCTCTTTTCCCACAACTGGCAGTTGAAAAGGCCTGAAGTTCCAAGGGTTGCCTCTGGATGTTATAAATGGTGAGAGCACTCAGCTGCTAACTGAAGATTGGAGGTTGGTGTTCAGCCAGAGGCACGTCAGAAGAAAGTCCTGGCCATCGGTTTCTGACAAGTCAGCTATTGAAAACCCCGTGGGGCAGTTCTACTCTGGTATGTGTGGCATCCAATGAGTTGGAGTCGAGAGCAGCCAGACAACAAGCAGGATGAGACTGGGACTGTATGGGGAAGACAAACGCCAACCCTCAACATTGTCCATTCATTCATTTGCTTGGAGCTCATGGATGGAGCTCTTGTTTTGTTCGAGGCAGTATGCAGGTGCTGGGATGCAAAGATTATGTCCACAGAGCTTGTGTTGCAGGGGGCAGGAGGGACACAAAACAAACCTCTCCACCCTGTGTCACTGGCTTTGTGACAGAGCAGTGACATGCATTGTTGGAACACAAGTACCCCAGACCCATGCCCCTGGACCTGACCCCTGACCTCATCTCTGGTGAAGGGAGACAGTAGCTGGCGGCTGGTCCCGCCTCCAATGAGAACTGTCACTAGGAGGTGACGCTTGGCCTGCAGTCTCCGGGAAAGGATTTGTCACAGGGGTAAATCAAAATAAAAAACTTCTTCCCCTCAAAAGGAACGGTTAAAATAACACTGTGACCAGCAACTCCACTTCGGAAATGCTATTTTCAGTGTTCCCACATTTCCTGTCTTTGAGTTAAGCGAACGCCTGGCTGCATTAAGTCCAATTTAACAGAAATAGGTTGTGGGCCTTCAGTTCCAACCCATGACGACTCATAAGGCAATACGACAAACTGACAGACCAGTGGAGTAGAAGCATATAAGATTCTTATCATGAAAATATCCCTTGATGTGAATGGAGTAAAGCTTTTGGGACCTTCCTTTGTTGATGGGGCAGAACTCATGAGGAGAAAGAGCTGCAAACATCCATTAATAACTGGAATATGTAATATACCAAGTATGAATCCAGTAAAATTAGAAGTTGTCAAAACTGAAATGGAACGCGTAAACATAGATAATCTAGGCATTAGTGACCTGAAATGGACTGGTATTGGTCATTTTGAATCTAATAATCTCATGGTTTACTATGCTGGGAATGACAAAATGAAGAGGAACGGCATCCTAGTAATCATCAAAAAGAGCATTTCAAGATCTGTCTTGAAGTACAATGCTGCCTGTGATAGGATACTGTCCATACACCTACAAGGAGACCTGTTAATACCACTATTTATCAAATTTATGCACCAACCACTAAAGTCAGTGACGATAAAATTGAAGAATTCTACCAACTTTTTCAGTCTGAAATTGATCAAGCATGTCATCAAGATGTATGGATAATTACTGGTGATTGGAATGCAAAGGTTGGAAACTAAGAAAGAAGGATCAGTAGCTGGAAAACATGGCCTTAGTGATAGAAACAATGCAGGGATCACATGATAGAATTCTGCAAGACCAATGACTTCTTCATTGCAAATACCTTTTTAAACAACAACAAAAAAAGATTATATACACGGATCTCACCAGATGAAATACACAGAAATCAAATTGACTACATCGTGGAAAGAGATGGTGGGAAAAACTCTATATCATCAGCCAAAACAAGGCCAAGGGCAGACTGTGGAACAGACCATCAACTGTTCATATGCAAGTTCAGGCTAAAGCTGAAGAAAATTAAAACAAATCAATGAAAGCAAAAATAGGACCTTGAACACATGCCACCTGAATTTAGAGATAATCTCCAGAACACATTTGGTGTATTAGATACTAGTGCCTGAAGACCAGAAGAGTTATGGGATGACATCAAGAACATCACACAAGAAGAAAACAGATTATTGAAGAAGAAAGAGACTAAAATGGATGTCAGAAGAGACTCTGAAACTTGCTTCCCATTGTAGAGATGCTAAAGCAAATGGAAGAAATGAGGTGGTAAAAGAGCTGAACAGAACATTTGAAAGGGCAGTTGGAGAAGGCAAAGTCAAATATTATAATGAAATGTGCAAAGTACTGCTGTTAGAAAACCAAAAGGGAAGAACATGCTCAGCATTTCTCAGACTGAAAGAATTAAGGAAAAATGCAAGCCTCAACGTGCAATACTGAAAGATTCATTGGGCAAAATATTGAATGATGCATGAAGCATTAAAAGAAGATAAAAGAAGTACACAGAGTCACTGTATCAAAAAGAAATGATCAATGTTCAACCATTTCAAGAGGTAGCATACGATCAAGAGCCAATGATACTCAGGGAGGAAGTCCAAGGTGCATTGAAGGAATTGGCAAAGAACAAGGCACTAGGAATTGATGGAATAAAACCTGAAATCTTTCAAGAAAGTGAGGTGGCACAGGAGGCACTCACTCATCTCTGCCAAGAAATTTGGAAGACAACTATCTGGCCGACTGATTGGAAGGGATCCATGTCTGTGCCCATTCCAGAGAGAGGTGACCCAACTGAATGTGGAAATCATCAGACAGTATCATTAAAATCATATGGAAGTAAAAAACGGCTGCAATAGTACATTAACAGGATACTGTCAGAGGTTCAAGCTGGATTCAGTTGACTACATGGATGAGGGATATCCTTGCTGATGTCAGATGGATCTTGACTAAAAGCAGAGAATACCAGAAAGATGTTTACCTGTGCTTTATTGACTATGCAATGACAAGATGGATAACATTTTGGAGAATGAGTATTCTAGAACACTTAATTGTGCTCACGAGGAACCTGTAAATAGACTAAGATGCAATTGATCAAACAGAAAAGGGAACCTGAATGGTTTGCATCAGGATTATATTCTTTCAGTCTCTATGATGTGCATCAGGATTATATTCTTTCAGTCTCTATGATGAGCAATTAATCCAAGAAACTGTACTATATTAAGAAGGATGTGGCATCAGGATTGGAGAAAGACTCACTAACCACCTGCGGTGTGCAGATGATACAACTTGGCTTTCTGAAAGACTTAAAGAAGACTTAAAATACTTACTGATGAAGATCATAGACCACAGCCTTCAATATGGGGTGCACCTCAATGCAAAGAAAACAAAAATCCTCATCATTGGATCAATAAATAACATCATGATAAATGGAGAAAATATTGAAGTTGTCAAAGACTTCCTTTGCTTGGATCCACAATCAACACTCATGGAAGCAGCAGTCAAGAAAGACATTAAACAACATTAGGCAAATCTGCTACACAAGACTTCTTTTAAGTATTGAAAGGCAAAAGATATCAATTTGAGGACTAAGGTGCACCTGACCCAAGCCAAGGTATTTTCTGTAGCCTCATATGCATGTGAAAGTTGCACAATGAATAAGGAAGACCATAGAAGAATTGAAGCATTTGAGTTCTGGTGCTGGAGAAGAATATTCTAAGTACCATGGGGAGAACAATCAAGATGGCAGATTGGGTGGCAGTGCAGTGAGGAGCTCTGTCGGCAACAACACGGAATACTGGACCAAGCAGGCTCAGGGGATGGTCCCAGAACTCTGAACCACATATAAAGGAATATTTAGAAGGTTGGAAGGCTTACAACTGGGGGAATTTGTAGCAGAAGCAAGAAACCCATTGTTTTCTAATTCAAGATGCTCAGCTGCTCCTGGAGCTGCTATCTTGGACGAGACCCAGCAGGGAAGGATCAGAGCAGCCACGGACGCCTGACAGAACTGCGGAGATACAGGTGTGGACACTCTGTTTTTTTGTATCTGTTCATCAGTCTCTCGCTGGCTGTGTGCCTCCATTCTGGTGACTTCTAGGGGTGTCTGAGCAAATGGACACCTCACCCCCACCCCTGGAGGGTTCTACTATGCATGCACACAGATCGCCTAGAAATTTAATGGGACAGTTTCAACACTACTAAGATACTAAGCACAAAAAAAGGATTAAAAAATCTGAAGAAGGCCTAAGATTCATGTTGGAAAACATGAAGAGGAATAACTTAAGAATTATTGGCATTCTGGAACAGGAAGAATCACACAAG
>NW_006408574.1:1259446-1276372 GCF_000296735.1 Chrysochloris asiatica | reverse complement strand
AAAAAAAAAAAGTACTATGGACCGCCGGAAGAACAAATAAAATGTGTGTTGGAAGAAGTATACAACTAGAATGCGTCTGAGAAGCCATGTTGGTGACACCTTGTCTCCCATACTTCACACTTACCAGAGTGGATCAATTCCTGGAGAAGGACATCATGTTAAGTAAAGCGGAGGGTCAGCGAAAAAGAGGGAGACCCTCAGCGAGATGGAATGACACCGGGGCAGCAGAGATGGTTCAAGCGTATCAAGTGTAACTGTGAGGCAAGCGAAGGCGCAGGCGCAGAGCTGGGCGGTGTTTCGTTCTGTTGCCCATGGGGTTGCTATTGGTCAGTACGGACCTACGTCACCTAACAACAAGGAGTCCCAGGGTCTGGAGATCTCCGTTTGAAAAGATGACAGCCAAGAAAACCATATGGAGCAATTTTACTCTGCAATTCATGGGGTCTCTGTGAGTTCCAGTTGATCCAATAGAAACGGGTTATTTTTGGTTTAGTTGTTATTAAGTGCTTTAGAGTTGGTTCCGACTCATAGAGACTCTGTATAGGGTTTCCGAGGAGCGACTGGTGAGTTTGAACTGCCAACCTTGTGGTTCAAACCGATCTTTCAGTCTTGCGCGTATCCTACAGCGCCACACCAGGGCTCCTGGTCTGGTGGTGGTGGTGGGGTGCAAATACTGAATGCACTCCGCTGTTGACGGAGAGGTTGTAGATTCAGGTCAACCCAGAGGCACCTCACAAGAAACAACTGGTGGCCCTCTTCTGAAAAAGGAGCACTGTCTACTTTAATACACATGGAGCCCCTCGCTGTGAGTCAGCGTCGACTCATAGCAACTGGTTTCATCTTTTAATTGCTTTACTTCTCTAACTTGCAGGATTGTGTACATGAACTTTAGAGAAAGACCACTTTCGCGGGTGCATTTCCCCTGAATACTATTATAACTTATTGGATATGCTTCTGCCTGGAGGGAGATTCATGAAGGTCCACCCGGGGGCCTGAGCCTCTGGGAGCCCCAAGTAGACTAGTAGCCTCCAGGCAGGGTGAGTGAGGGGACTAGACACTGGAGAAGGGCGACCACTGATGGACACTAAGCCCATCTGCCTGGGAAGTGATGTCCTTCACCCTGGTCAGCTGCAGTCACAGGAGAGCCTGGCTGGGGCCAGGAGGGGAGACCGACGAGGTGGGGACAGGAGAGGTGACGAGGATGGGCCTGGAATTCAGGGAAACAGGGAAGGATGGTGGACAGGTGGGTCAGAGTCCCAGTTGGCCCAAAGCGTGATGGGAGCGTGGGCCTTGAGGGGGAGAGGTGGAAGCTGGTGGCCTGAGCTCATCAAAGGGCTGCGATGGTTAGGACTGAGGTGCCAGCTGCGACAGGGTCGAGGGGGGGCCCTGGAAGGATCAGGGCTCAGAGCGGGCGCAGGCCAAGTGACCCCTCCCTGGGTCCGAATGTTGGCGAGAAGGAAGCGAGTATAGACCCCGCTCCCGGGGCTGAAACTGGCTGCGGTACGGGGCCTGTGGCTGGACGCGGTCGGCAGGTGGCGCTCGTGCACTCGTTGCGCTCCACTGCTGAGTTTCCGCCGGTTATTGTAGCAACAGCTGACGCGAAAGGCGGCTAAGGGTCCTGGGTCCAGTCCTCGCATCTCTACGCAGTCTTGTCCAATCAGAAGTGCACAGCTGTGCCGCCACGGCTGCATCCAGGGGAGAAATAATGTGCACAAAACAACCCTAAGCCAAAACCCAAACCCCGGGGTTCCGACTCATAATGGCCCTATGAATTGTAGATCTTTATAGACACAGACTGCCACATCGTTCTCTCTCGGTACCGTTGGTGGGTTCAAACTTGCAACCTTTCCACGAACAGTTTAGGGCTTAAGCTACTGTGCCACCAGGGAGCCTCAAACCAAGCCTGTTGTTAAGTGCTATCAAGTCAGTTCTGACTCATAGTGTTTCCAGGGAACCCCTGGTGGGTTTGAAGCCCCAACCTTACTGTTAGCTGTCCAGTGTTTATCCTACAACGCCACACTAGGGACAATCCTATGTCTCCATAAATGTCTCAGACCTGAGGTGGGGACCTGCATGAGCTGGAATTCAGGAGACAGACCATCTTTATCCGGAGCCCCTAAGACCTGCAAAGGGCCTGGCTGTGCCTCAGTCTGAGGCGGCAGAGTGTGGACCAGGCATAGCTGGCTGGTGCCAAGGTTCTGGGGCCCAGCGGGGCAGGCCCAGTGGAGGCCAGGATGGCCAGGGCACCTTGAATTATCGGTGCGAGATGTTCTCTGAAGCTGATTTAACAGAACCATTTGGGAAACCAGTCGGGACCACAAGTGCTGTCTGCTAGCAGGATTCTGGGTGATTTGTGTTTTCTCCTTTGTACTTTTCTGTGTTTTTTATAGTTTCTGAAGTGAGGAAAACAAAACATGGTTGCCCACTTATATGACCCCAGCGCATCAGAGTAGAACTTCACTCCATGGGGTTTTCAATGGTTGGGTTGTTTTTTGTTGTTTTTTTTTAGTAGGTCCACAGTGGTTAGGAATTGGGCTGCTAACCTCAAGGTCGGCAGTTCAAAACTACCACTGGTTCTGTGGGAGAAAGATGAGGCGTCCTACTCCCGTAAAGATTTACAGCCTCGGAAACCCTGTGCAGGGTCACTATGAGTCGGAACCGACTCCACGGTACTTAACAACAACAGGCCTTTATTCCAAGGTGTCTTTGAGTGGACTCAAACCTTCAACCTTTCGATCAGCAGCCAAGCAACTGTTTGCACCACACAGAGATCTCCCCACACATTTCGGAAGTGGTGACATCATCACACAGTTTCAAAACAAATGAGAAAAGGTGTGCAGTGAGGTGTCTGGCTCCCCTCCCCTCCCAAGTCCCCAGTGGGGACTGAGTGTGTTCATTTCTTGTGTCATCTTCTCGAGTTTCTTTATCGAAAGCCCACGTTTCTACCTTGGTTCTGGCACACACTGCTTTCCACTACATCTGCTTTTCCCAGGAGTCTTGGGTGTTACACACGGCTTATGCGCTCAGCTGTGTCTGCTTCGAGGAGCCTCAGAGGAAAGCCCTCTTGATCCACTTGTGATGAGTGACGAGTTTGCCATTGAAGCCCTGTGGACTACAGTTCTCTGGCACATGGGGGCATCAGGAGTGGGAGTGGGCACAACGGCAACATGAGTCCACCGTTAAGGGGACCTTGGGCCAACTCTTTGGGTGGGGGCTTCCTTGACCCCTGCGACTCTGTCGCACAGACTTGAAGGTTGAGGATATTGAATGAACCCACCAGCCCAAACTGTGGATTGGCATCAGGCGGCAGACCCCGCCCCCTGGTCTTGAATTGCAGGGTTACCACCTCAGGACTTTCTCCCTCAATTGAGGCTACCTATGAGGGTTACTGCACTGGCCTGCAAAGTCGGTTTGAGCCATGAGATTGGTGGTTCAAGTTCACCAGCCGCTCCTTGGAAACCCTATACAGGGTTGCTATGGGTTGGAACCAACTTGAGGGCACTTAACGACAGTGCTCAGGGAGGGGCCTGAGCAGGTGGGAGGTGGGACACAGTGGCCTGTTTGTGGCCCTGTCTCCTCCCTCCCAGGAAAAGTCCCTCCTGGCTGGGGGTTTCTGGCCCCAAGCCAGCTGTCTTCTTTCTGGAAATGTCAGGGACTTGCTGAGCGAGATTGAAACCAGACGTCCTCAGAAGCAACAGCACGTGGGTGACCTTCAGATCTTACAGAAAGAGGGAGCCTGGTGGCTTCTGGGAGGGGGATCTGCAGGGGTCTGACCCCATCCAGGGTCCCCAGGCCACAGTGGTGAGCTCAGGACGAGAGGTGAGGGTCTTTGAAGGACCCCTGCACTTGACGCGTGAGTGGAAGTGCCCCAGGGTTCAGGCAAGTCTGTCGTGCCGGGCCAGGTCAGGCACAGACAGGATCAAGCAAGGAGCTTGCATCCACACTGACTTCCCGGAGCGCTGGCTCCGTGATGTGGGGAGTCGGGCAGATGCACCCGTGATTGCCGGGATCAGCCCAGGGGCACCCCTGAGTACCGGCAAGACCAGCTTTGCTTTCTTTCTGGCAGAAGGAGGGGAATTCCCGGGTGCTCGTCAGCGGGTCACTATGAGTCACCCTTCCCTACTGGGGGTGGGGCACCTTCTTGGAGTGATGTCATGGGTGCTGGGTGGGGAGTGGCTGGGAGAGGGCTGGGGAGGGGTTGCAGGGGGTCAAGAGCTGAGTCGGAGGAGCCGCACAGCCCCCCACAACCCCTGAGTCCCACCCACAGGGGCTGGAGAAGCGGCCATTTATTGCTTCCTTGTTGTTGGGTGCCTTCTAGCTGGTTCTGACTCAGGGTTTCCACTGATTGGCGGTGGCTTTGGACTGCTGACCTTTTGGTTAGCAGTCCAATGTGTTTCCTACAGCACCAGGCCAGGACTCCATTCGACTAACTCCTTTAAAGTGAAAAGTCATGGGCTAGACACACCCCAGGGGTACCAAGGACCCCTGACCACAGTGAGTGTGTGGTTGTGTGAATATATGTCTGAGTGTGAGTGTGTGCCTGTGTGTAGGTGTATGTGCCTGTGGGTATGTCTTGTGTACAGGTGTGTGGCTGAGTGATTGCATGTGTGTGTGTGTATGCATGTGTATGTATAGTGTGTGTGTGTATGCATGTGTATGTATAGTGTGTGTGTGTGTGAGTATGCATGTCTCAGTGCGTGCATGTCTATGTGTGTTGTTTGTGTCAGTGTGGGTGTTGTGAGTGTGTGAGTACCTACCTGTGCACATGTGTGGATATGTGTGTGTGTGGTGTGTGCATGTGAGTGTGTGAGTGAATGCCCATGTGTGCATGTGTGAGTGTGTATGTGTGGCTGTGTCAGTGTGTGTGTGCTGTGTGTGTGTGCATGAATGTGTGAGTGTGTGGTGTGTGTGCACACTGTGTAGATATGGGTGGGAGTGTATGTGTGTGTGGGCATGTGTGTGGTGTGTGTGCATGTGTGCGTGGGTGTGTATGCATGAGTGTGGGCATGTGTGTGAGCGTGTGGTGTGTATGTGTACACACTGTGAGTGTGTGGATATATGTGTGCATGAGTGTGTTGACATGTGTGTAACGTGTGTGAGTGTGCCCTGTGTGCATACATGTGGTGAGTGTGGGTGTGAGTGTATGCATGTGTATGGTGTGTGTGCATACATGTGGATGTACTTGTGTGTTTGGTGAGTGTGGTGGAAGACCATGGATGAATGCAGACTTTGGAGTCCGCAGTCACCCGTGGGAGCTGGGTTAGTCTGCGGGGCAGCTGACCAGGGTGCTGCCTGTACCCAGGCTGTAGACACATCAAGGTGACGTCAGGTCACAGGGACAGAGCAACAGTGGGAACAGGCAGGCCTCCATCTGGGGTGGGATTCGTCCTTCACTGTGGCTGAACTTTCCTTGTCCCCAGATAATATCTCTGAGGATTACACAATTTCTGGTCAAGGGCCCTCCAGTGTCCACTGGTCCTGGGCATCTCCCTGAGGTCATCCTAGACTCCCCAGATCATCTCTGAGCCTCTGAGTTTATGTACTGGGAAGGAGACAAGAGAAAGGGAGGGGTATTTTCACTGGCCTGAGGCCAGGGTCTAGTTGCCCTGGTGATGCAGTGGATTAAGCATTGGGCTGCTAACAGAAAGGTCAGGGGTTCAAACCCCCAGGTTCTATGTAGGAAAAGGAGAAGGCAGCCTGCTTCCCTAAAGGTTGTTGTTAAGTGCCATCGAGTTGGTTCCCACCCATAGTGACCCTGTATAGGGTTTCCAAGGAGCAGTTGGTGAGCTTGAACCACTGAATTTGTGGTTCAAACCAACTTTGCAGTCCAGTGCATGAACCCACAGCATCACACCTTGGAAACCTTCCTCTGCCCTATACGGTCTCTGTGGATCCTGGATGCCAAGAGGTTGGGTTAGGTGTGTGGGGTCAGGGTCTAAGGCAGCTCTATGCTCTGCAGAGCATGTTCAGAAGTCTTCAACTCCTAGAGCAAGGGCTCACCCACAGTTTCTCCAGTGCCTTGTACTTCTCTCAGCCCCCAGCACCTGGAGATTCCAGAGAGGCTCAGGTTTGGGGCCCCTCTAAGCGACCCCCACGGCAGAACTAGAGACCCCCCATATATCACTTCCCCCAAGCCCATGGTTCCTACTTGCATCCTGGGAAATATGTGCTCCTGGACCCCAAAGCTGAGCCTCACCCGCTCAGCCACGTCTTCACTGGGGTCTGCCAGTCCTCCCACCAGGGGCCAGACATCAGCCCTGAGTCCCAATTATTGGGACAACTTGAGGACTTGGGGGTGAGCCTTGGAAACAAGAGTCTCAGGGTGAGTAGGGTGGGAGATCACCAAGCACCTCTCCTCCAATTTTGTCAACTCTCCAGTCCCTGACTTGTTGAGAGAATTGAATAACAAAGTATGTGAGCGTGCATGTGTTGGTGTATGCGTGTGCGTGCGCGCGTTCGAGAGAGAAATCGACAGGAAGTCACGTTAGCCTGGGGAGCGTTTTCATTGGCCGGGACTTTGGAACTGGCAGCTGACAGCTCCCGAAGGTCTTCACCCTGACTCCAGGGGGGCCCAGAGCGGTGGTGTCAGACCTTTGCCCTGGAAGTATTTTCCAGACGGGGTGGGGGGTGGGGCTGAGCTAGCCCTGAGTCCAACCCTGGTAAACGGGCACACACCATGGGTTGCCCAGCCAGGCTGATGGATTTAGGGAGGGCTGGCTCTTGCTGGGCTGCTGGTGGTTAACAGGGCACTTCAAGCTTCAGAACATCGCAGACACGTGACCCTTCCTGCTGAGAGCCTCCTTAGTCCTGGACTTTTGGGTGGGACTTGGGGTGCTGCCACATGGCATACTTGGCCTCAGAGGAAGTAATGATGGGGTGAGTTGGAGGCCAGGTCTTGCTGTTGGATCCAGGAATGTGGTGTCAGGAGGGGAATTCCGACTTCAAGTCCACAGCACTTCCGCATGTGGCCTGTTCTGATGCGGTTACATAACTTCAGATGTCGCCCCTGTTTTCTGGTGTATTCTATCCAGGAATGCTGTTGGCTGCATTCCAACTCACAACTGCCCCACAGGGTTTCCTAGTCCTGGTGTGGCGCCGTGGGATAAAGCACTGGACCTCAAGGTCACTTTGAACGACAGGGTTGTTTGAACCCTATACAGGTTCGCTATGAATCGGAAATGACTCGGCGCTGTGGCACTTACCCACAACAGTCTGCAGAAACACACAGGTCTCTCCCTGCATCCCGAGGACCTGTTGGGTGGGTTAGAACCAATAATCTTGGGTTAGCAGCCAAGCGCTGAACTGATGCACCACCCAGGAACCGTTCTCATGGTTTCGGCTACTCCTTCTGGGGCGGAGGGTCTGAATTACTCCCCCCACCCCCTCCCATGTGCCTCTCTGAACCACCTCCTCATCTGCAGAATGGTTCCCATGTTATGGAGTACTTGCATGAAACCAGATACTCGCTGTCAGATGTGCGGCCAAGGCCTGTGTTCAAATAGTGAAGGTCAATTGTCGCTTCTATCCTCACTTACCTGGTACAGGGGACACCTCCTGCCACACTGCCCTCCGCTACCCATGGCATTGACACAGACAGCCACCCCAGCCTGACCTCCTATTTCTGACCAGAACCATGGCCCTGTTTCTAGATGTTTCCACATGTGAATTCCACATTTCCATGTGTCTGGCCTGCAGACTGCACATTTGTTTTTTAAATGATGGCAAAATCCACCTAAGACCAAAATCACCGTTTAAAAGTACCTAATTCACAACTGGACAAATGAGCAACATCATGACAAAAGACTGAAGATGGAGAAAAGATTGAAGTTGCCAAAGATTTCATTTTACCTGGATCCACAATCTAAGCCCACAGACGCTGCATGAAATCAAACAATGTACTTGAATTAGGCAGATTTGCTGCAAAAGACCTATTTAAAGTGCTTAAAACACAAAGATGTCACTTTGAGGACTAAAATGCTCTTATCCTAAGCCACGGTATTTACAGTTGTCACGTATGTTGTTGAAGACTTTTGAACACACCGGGGACTGCTGTTCAGCCAGAACCAAGAAATCGGTCATGGAAAAAGTCCAACCAGAGTGCTCCAGAGAAGCGAGGATGGTGAGAATGTGTTTGCTATACTTGGGACGTTATCAGGAGAGACCAGTCCCTGCAGAAAGGCATCATGCTTGGTAAAGATGGTCAACGAAAAAGAAAAAGGTCCCCAACGAGATGAATTGATATGGTGGCTGCAGCAGCTAACGAACGGGCTCAAACACTGCAGCAGGTGTGAGGGTGGCGCCCGAACAGGCAGCGTCTTTTTCGGTGGAACGTCGGGTTGCTATGAGTTAGAGCTGATTCCACAATACCTAACAGCAGCAATTCACTGTACATATTTTCCATTAAAATTCTGCAGCGCAATTTCATCGCCCCCAAAAGAAACTCATATCCTCTAAGTGTAGGTGGATCACATTGTATATTTGTTCTCACAGACGTAACTGGAACGAAGTCCTGCTGTGTGTCAGGCCCTAAGCAAGCTAAGGCAGGACAGGGACAGTACTGGGCAACAAGCGCTCCTGTCGTGTCCAGCCTGCACTGCCCCCTCTGTGAGGACGGAGGACAGGCCCCCCCCCAGCCCGCCGGTTCTCGTCTCGCTCCGGTGGGCAGCGGACGCGAAGAGCGAGGGGCTTGTCGCGTGGGTCTCGCTGTTTTGCCGCCGTTCAGAAAGAGAACACTGAAAAGTCACACCCCCGCCAGCCAACCGGGCCTTCTCGGAAAGGCCAAAGGGACAGCTTAAATAGGGACGTCTCGACAACACTGAGCAATCAGCACCTACTGCGGCTCCCTGCTCGCTTAGAATAGGCTAGGATGGCTGTCTATCCGCTGACTCGGAGGCGGGCCTGCGGCTGAGGGCGTATCTAACTAATCGGCGCCCGCAGCGGCTCCCTGCTCGCTTGGGATAGGCTATGGCCGCTGTCTGTCCGCCGGCTCGGAGGCGGGCCGTCGGCAGCAGCCCTGCTGGCGCTCAGTTCCGGATGCACGGCGACCGTTGGGGTGAGTCGGCCCCGGGGCGCGGGGGGTGCGGGGCTGGGACCGGACGGGACGCGGGGCGGGGCGCGGACCGAGCCGAGGAGGCCGGGTCGACGGGCGGGCGGGCGGCGGGAGGCCGGGCTGGAGGACCGTCGTTCCGCGCCGGTGCCGGAGGAGATCGCTCTGGAGCTGGGAGCCGGAAACCGAAACTCAGAACGCGGTAGCGCCGGAAAGTTCGCGAATCGGCGGCCGGCGAGCGCTGGGCTCGGGGCGCCGGGGTAGGGGCCCTTCCTCGGGAATGTGCTCACTGGGCATCTCCCCCTGGGTCGCGCCGGCTTCCCATGCCTGCGTCCACTAGCCACCTGACCCCACCCATCTGTCCCTGCAACCTGACCTCACCCCAACTCACACCTGAGGCAGCAACGGGGCCCCGAATACCTGCCCCCGCGCACCTGTCCTCAAACACCCGAGACTGAACGTCTATCTCCGCACACCTGTCTGCGCTCACCTGTCAGTGTCGGGCTTCTCTCCAGCGCCACCTGTCCGCTCCCAGAACCTCAGACCGCAGCGTGGAGGGGCCGCCTTCCCAGCCCCTCTGGTGGGCCACGCCCCTTCTTAGTAATTTGGGGTACCTGCGTCTCCCCGTGCGTCCAGACCCCCTTCTCCGGCCTCACCCAACTGTTCCTGGGAGTGGATCCCCGCCGGCCCTCCTGCCCCAGTTCCCAGGGTCCGCCGCCTGGCCCGGACTGGAGCGGTCTCTGCTTTGGGAGTCCCTTGAGCCTGGGGGTAGGAGGGGCGGCGTGCAGACGGTGGGCGTTTTGGGGGTCCACTCCGGGAGTCTGTGTGCTTGGTGGAGCTGTTCATTGAGACAATGACTAGTTAGCTACAAGAGACTGAGTTTACCAGAAGGGACAGCTGTGTGCCGGAGGTGAGCGCCCTGTTCCAGCTTCCAGCAGACCCTCCAACTCTGGGGCGAGGGGCTGCCAGGCCCTGACTCTGCCTACCTGGGCAGTGTCGCCTGCTTGGACTTTACTGCTTTCAAGTGGAGGCCCGACCAACGGGACGTCGAGGTTTAATTTACACACCATACATGGCATTCGTTGTGGCTTGGGTTTTGAACCAAGGGAGAGACCCCAGGGTTGTTTTCATGAATTCTCTTATCAGTAGCTGTCTTGTCACATGCTGGGTCCTAAAGAATGGCCCTTGCTGCCCTTTGAGAGATCCTCAGAGGAGGAGGACAGACTCTCAGGTGACTACATACAGCCTGTCCCTCGGCAGCCAGCTGCCCCTCAGGATTCAGCCGTGTGGGGGCCTGCTGGGATACTCCTGTCCCTTTCAGGCCCTGCCTGCATGTAGCCCCTCCACACATACATGTAACCCCTCCACACATACAGCCCCTCAGACTGGACTGGGTGCCCCCCAGAGACAGGTACTGTCGGGGTTCACATTGTACAGAGCTGGCCTACGGCAGGAGTCGGAAACGTAGTATGAGGTGACCAGCCGCAGGGGGGGAGCCACGCATTGGCCGGATGGACCACTGAGACTTTGCGTCTTGGCCCGTGCAGCTGGAGCGCAGAGCACTGGGTTGAAAACAATGTGGTGACCGCGCATCAGACTCTCAAGCTGCTGAACCAAGTACCCGCCGTGGCCGGGTGTGGCAGTGGGCATGTATCCTGTCACAGTATAGGGGCTAGAAGTCCACATGCAGGGCACTGCTCCGCAGAGGCCTTCTCCCTCTCTCAGCTCTGGAGGCCCTGATTCCTAGGAGAGCTCCATGTGTCTTGGCGTCTATCCTACCCCATCTGTCTGTCTGCTGCTTATATAACCTTTTTTATGTTTCAAAAGAGCTTGACTCAACACAGACTCGACAGAACCCTGCTGTATTCACGTAACAAAGACAACCTTTCCCAAATGGGGTTTTATTCCCGCCCAGCTAGCCCACCCAAAACCTCACCCAGCACCCACGTCAGCTGTCATAGTGGAGACAGCATTTGTCACCCAAATTTTGTGATGATTCTGAGCCGTGCAGGGGTGCCCCTTCCTTAAGTGAATGCAGGTCCCCATGGGTTCGCTCTACAGAGGACTCTGGGGCCCACCCTCAGGGGCTCCCCTCTGCTCAAGATGCTCCTGGTGAGGAGAGTGCTGCCTCCCGAATCCCCCATTGTTTCCTTACATGGAAACATGTCACCCGAAACAGCCCACTTTTCCTGCACATGACGCCAGAGAGCCAGGAGACCGTACAGTTGTTTGGGAGACCAGCACTGTGTTCCTGACCACCTTCCACCGGCAGTGACCACACCACCCTTCAAAACCTCCACGATCTGGTGAGACCAGCAGCGGCATGGCTTAGTGAGAGGACCCCTGACCTCTGACTCCGGAGAAGTTGAGTCCACTCACCTCAACCAAACCACTGGACAGCTGAGGAGGTCCAGCCCCAAGGTCACCGCCATCGGGTCCTGGCTTATTCCTGTCTTTAGTCAACCTTTGTAAGATTGCAGTCCTTTGTCCTGAATCCATCAAGCAGGTAAACATCCTCCCTGGACTGTCTGTTGTGACCGAGAGCCTCCTGGCACCAGCATCCCACAGCCTCTTCTGAGTTTGGCCTGAACTTCAGCAGCTCCCTGTCGATAAGTGGCTGCTGTCACGTGGTAATAAGACTGTCCAATGATTTCTGCATCCTGTTGGTCACCTTCCTTCGGACTGGGCATGGACATGGATCTGTCCCACTTGGTGGGCCAGGTGAGTGTCTTCCAGGTGACGTCAAGCAGCCGAATGAGCGTTGCCAGCATTACAGCTGCTGGTTGAAGCAACTCAGTTGGCACTGAGCCACTTCCGAGAGCCGTGTTCTTCATCAGTGCCTCAGTGTAACTCGATCTGCATTCAATGCCTGTGGAAGGAGAAGTCCGGAACCCAAATAACAGGTTGGCTTGGGCAGATCTGCTGCAAAAGACAGAAACAAAGATATTATTGGGACCGACTCATGCTGTCCCGTTCACCTCATGCACGCGAAAGCTGGACAGTGCGGAGGAAATGCAAGTTCAAACGGTGGTGTTGGCGGAGGACACTGAGTGGACCATGGACTGCCAGAAGAATCAAGCCGAATATAGCCCTTGGGTATGATGGTGAGACCTTGGCTCCGTCATGTAGGACATGTCATCAGGAAAGACCACTCCGTAGAAAGTCATTCTGTCTGGTAAAGCAGAGAGTCAGCGGAGAGGAGGAAGACTCTCCGTGAGGTAACGAAGTCAGCTACTCCACAGTCCTCAAGACGGGTCAGACTGGGCATACGTAAGGTCACTGCAAGGCAGAGTCCACTAACCACTCAGCCGGCCATGTGGAGGCCTGCAGCCGCTCTCGCCTGGTCTTCGTTCCCCTGGGAAACCTTGACGGTACAAAAAGACCACAGTTTGTAGCTGGGTGGCCAACTGTTTTCTCTCCCCCCTTGTTTCTCTCCTACTGAGAGGAGCCCTGGTATTTTGGAGAGGGTGAGGTGGGCATCACCAGCGGAAACTATGATCCTCCTCCCGGCTCAGCCTGAGTCACTGCAGCGTCCCCACACGTAGACCCGATGCTGGCTCAGGCTGCCTCCTGAGCAGGGTTGGAACTGGCAGAGGGGTGGCGGGGACACGAGGGAAGGGTGTCTGCCCATGGGTGGGGCTGGACAGCGCTCAGGGCCTGGTCCGGAGCAAGGGGAGGCTGCTGACTGCACTCCTGCTGGTCTGCAGCTCCCGGGACGGGACGCAGCCTCCCTGCTTGTGGAGGTGTTTTCCTCGCTGCCCGCTGGCCTGGAAGCCCCGTGATGCCCTGGTGTAACAGCGAGTCTCCTGTGCTGGACAATGTACAGGCAGCGTTGGGGTGGGGTGAGGGTGGGCTTCCCGGGCCCAGGCAACTGCGACTGTCCTTCCTGCCCACCAACTGACCCCCGGCAGGCAGGTCAGGTGTGCCGTGACAGGGGCTGTGGGGCAGGCTGGGCCTCTGAGGGGGCTGGCCAGCATTCATTGTCTCTCAGTCTTGGTTACTGTGGGGACCCTGGAGAGGTGAGGGCGAATCAGGACCCCAGTGACATGTCGCTCTCTCTGGCAGGCTGCAGGCACGCCAGGCGGCAGCCCCCATGGCAGCTGCAAGTGTGACCCCCCCAGGCTCTTTGGCACTGCTACAGCCTGGCTTCTCCAGGACGCTGCTGGGCACCAAGCTGGAGGACAAGTATCTGTGCTCAGCCTGTGGGAACGTGCTGCGCCGGCCCGTGCAGGCCCAGTGTGGCCACCGCTACTGCTCCTACTGCCTGGCCAGCATTCTGAGGTGAGGCCCGAGTACCCAAGCAGGGTCACCTCCTGCCACTGACCGAGTCCTCCGCGTGGCTGCTGGGCAGTTCCTGGTCACACTCATGGCTCCCACCTTGGTACTGGCAGCTCTGTGTAGATGACACACGTGCCCTGTGGTCTGGTCAGCAGCTGGGCCGTCAGCACCACAATCGGGGTCCTTGAGGGGCTGCGCAGTCAGCAGACACTACTCTGATCCTGAGGACATGAGGGTGAGGGGCCGCTGCTCACGCCTGGCTGGGTCTGATGGTGGCTGCCCCCTCTCCCCAGTTCCGGGCCGCAGAACTGCGCCGCCTGCATGCAAGAAGGCATTTACGAGGAAGGCATTTCTATCTTGGACAGCGGCTCGGTGAGTGTACGCCTCGGGGGTAGAGTGTGTGTGAGTGTGTGTGAGTGTGTGTGTGTGTCACACTTGGAGCGTGGACTTGGTAGGCCTTGTCCCTGGGCTGGGTCACCGGAGGAGTGGGCAGCAGGGCCTGACCGGCCTGCTCTGCCCACAGGCTTTTCCAGACAATGCTGCCCGCAGGGAGGTGGAGGGCCTGCCGGCCATCTGTCCTCACAGTGGGTGCACCTGGACCGGAACAGTCAAGGACTACGAGGTAATGGGGGAGGTGGCACCAGTGGGAAGGCCTGGGCCATCACAGTCCCCCGTCCGTCCATAGTGGTCTGTCTGTCTGAGAGAGTGGTCACAGTCACGGAGCCTTGAGCACCTGCAGCCACAGGCCTGGGCCTCACTGCCCAGCCGCACTTGAGACCTTTCTCACAAGGGGGATGGGAGATGGCAGCTGTCACGCACCTCGGACGGGACTGGCTCAGATCCCCACATGGCATCTTCCTTCCCTGTCAGCATCTGAGAAGGATGAGGCCGGGTTGTTAGTGGGGTGGTCCTGGCTGCCTCCCACCCTCGTGTGCTGGTGTGGACATTGTGAGGTGGTTTCTTGGAGCTGTAATCTCTCCACATCTAGGGGTCTGCCTGCAGGACAGGGTGGGGGTTAGAGCAGCCCTGCCTGCGAACTTCAGGGTGCGCTCCCATCGGGTGGCTTCTGATTGGTGCTTTCTGCCTCTACACTGAGTTTTGCTACTTGTGGAGGAGCTGGGGTGGAAGTGTGTGGAGCAGCCTGGGATCCGGGGAGGTAGAATTGGCCCCACCCCTAAGCTTAGAGTCCTTCTGGGGGCTCCTGACCCTCAGGCCTGCGAGCCTGAGTGGTGTGTCCTCCGGCTGTGGACCAGGGACTGTCGTCAGTGTGGAGCTATGGGCACCTCTCCACCTGTCAGCCCACACAGCGGAAAGCCCCTGGCTGGGTCTCTGTAAGCTCTGGAAAGTCCCTGAGGCCGGGAGGCCGGCTGCTCATGTGGGCGGTCAGGGCTGATCTGGGCGGAGGCCAGCCTCTCCTGGCTCCACGCGTCCCTGGGTGCAGCTGAGACCTCGCATGGGGCTGGCTGGTGTCAGTGCCAAAGCCCGCCCAGTAAGGGCCTCTTGTGTGTGGTCTGGGTGGTTTGTACGAGTGTGGACAGACAGGGTGTCCGGTCCTTCACTGTGAAATGTGCGCTTTCTAAGGCTCTGAGGATTTGCAGAGTGCGAGTCACTGTCAGGTGTAAGTAGGAGCCTTCTCCTTCCCCGTGCCCACAGGCCAGTTCAGGTACTGAGAACAGGACACAGAGTCAGGGAGACTTCGGGAAGGTGCCGGAAGAGGACATGGTCAGTGTGACGTCAGTGTGGAGGAGAGGGTCGGGGTCGGGGGACAGTTGAGCATCCGTTGGCTGTGTGTGCCATCAGCAGGTGCTGCACTGAGACTTTAGGGTCGGAGCGTTGTTCCAGCCGCCTGCCAATCTCCAACAGTCACCCCTCTGCCAGGCTGGTCGTCTGTGTCCCCCCCCCCCCCCCCGCCATATTTGTTCTTTTCTGGTTATTTTAAAGCAAATGCAGGATGGGGCATTCGGTTAGTGTAAGCAGATCATCCAAGTTCCCACTGTCTCCTCTTTGTGTATTTGTGTACTTGGTGACAAGTCCCTGGCTCGCGGTGACCAGGTCTCTGATGCCCTCAGTGTGGCTTGTCCAGGAGGTACAGGGTCACTACACTAAGTGGATGAGGCGGGGGGCCCGGGGGGCCATGGGCCGTGGGCAGGGAACGAGACGGTTCTGTGCTGGAGGGGGCAGAAGGGAGTGTTGAGCTGGACTGTGTGGCCAGCTGGTTCCCTTACAGGCTCGTATCAGGAGGGGCAGCCTGTGGTTTTGGGAGGGGGGTCATGGTGGCCCACAGAACCCTGCTCCCCAGGCAGGCTGGGTGGTGGCAAGGTTGTGGGGAGGGCAGTGTAGACCTGGTGTTCTGTGTGGACCCTGTGGACACTCAGGAGGCCAGGTGGGGGACCTCAGCCATTCCTATTGCTGCTCCGTTGTCATAGGGGCATCCTCCGCATGTTTGCGTCCTCTGACCCTTCCCCTCCGGCAGTGGCAATGCTGGGGGGGCGGGGGGGGGCTCCTGCTGGCCAGCCTGGACTCAGGCAGCCTGCGGGTTGAGTCTGTGTCCTGATGGACGGGGAATTAGAAAGTTGTAGATACTGCTGTTTGCACTCCCCCTCCCCCAGGGTCACAGCCCGTCTGTCTGTGAAGAGCTGAGGGCTGCCTTTGGACACTTCTGGGGTTGGCATGGGTCTTCGCCTGGCCTGGGATGGGGACGTTCCTGGAGTGGACAAAGCCCCCATAGGGGGCCTTTAAGACACGAAGGCTCACTGCTGGGCTTTGGAAGTGCCCCACAGAGGGACCCTGGGTGACATTTCTGCTCCCTTACTGCCCCAGAGTGGCCATGAAGGACACTGCCCATTCATGCCGACCGAGTGCCCTGCCTGCAAGGCCACCATACTTTTGGGTGAGCAGGAACGCCATGCCCAGCTCGAGTGCCCGGAGCGCTGCCTCAGCTGCCCACATTGTCAAGCCGTGTGCAGCAGAGCCGAACTACAGGTGAGGGTGGGACGGGCAGGGTTCAGGACTGACCTGCTGGAGAGGGTGGAGAGTGTAGAACACACCTGCAGGGGGCACTCTTGCCTTGCCTGGTCCCAGGGGCCGACGGCTCAGGGCCAGCTGTTGTGAGGAGCCCACCTGCACTGCCCTCTGTTCCCACTGTTTCAGCAAGGAGTTGGGCTTTGTTGCTCAGGCTTCCTGGGACCTATAGGCCCAGCTCAGTCTGCACCTGGGCCCTGGCTGAGGCTGCACGTCTCCACCTCTGCTTCCGGACCTTTCTGGGCCTGGGCGGTAGCCTCAAGTCCTACTTCTTCGCTGCAGATGCACAGTGAAGTCTGCCCCAAGTTGCCCCTGACCTGTAACAGCTGCGACGAGAGGAAGATCCCACGAGAGAAGGTCAGTGGGTGGCTGAGCAGTCTAGCCTTTGTGACCAGGGCCTCCTGACAGGGTCAGTGTCCTGGGAGCAGGCAGCTGTTCTCACCTGAGGCCAGTAGCCAAGCAGCTGACTTGGGAGCCCTTTGTTGAAATTTCCTAACACACATTGGACAAAGTTAATTAAGTCCTTAGCTGCTAACTGGGAGGTTGGAAGTTCAAGTCCATTCAGAGGTGCCTTGGAAGAA
>NW_006408574.1:1248070-1259281 GCF_000296735.1 Chrysochloris asiatica | reverse complement strand
AGACACACACGGGGGCGCCATTAAATCCTCGTGGGGCACAGTTCCACTCAGACACACACGGGGGCGCCGTGAGTCAGAGATGAACACACTGTGGAGCACAGTTTTACTCCAACACACACGGCAGGGTAATGAATGAGAGATGGAAACGCCATGGGGCACAGTTCTACTCCGACGCACAAGGGGGTATAACGAGTTGGATTCAGTAACTGATTTGGTTTTTTGTAAGTTGTACCCACTTTTGGGTGAGTCATTTATTAATTGCTTAGAATGAAGCCGTGAAGTTATTATTACCCCATCAATGAGACAGAAATCCCACCCGACTTGGAAGCTCTGTGCTGTGGTACGCAGTTGGGACGTGCAAACAGCTGCGTACCTGTTGGAACGAGCAGTGGAGGATGTCTAGTGGTTCCTGGCGCTCTGCTGAGCCCCCGAGTCAGAGAACAAGCTTGGGGACTGGGCTGGGAGTGGTGGTCCTCAACCCAGAACAGTGTGTGCGCCCATATAGCCCATCTGGTTTGCTTCTCTAACATGGGAGGACAGGAAGCCCTCCTGCCCCACTATCTGCATCCCCTCACCTCTGGGCTCCCCTATCCTGAACCCTGGGCTGAGTGTGTGCGCATGTGTGTGCGTGTGTGTGTGCATGTAGTGAGTACCAGGGTACATGTGCCCATTGTTTGGAAACAGTGGGTAGTCATGTTTTCCTTGGCATGGGGGCAGAGTGTCCAGAGCTCAGTGGTGATGGTTCATGAGTGGTCTGTGTGTGTCCAGTTCCAGGACCACGTCAGGACCTGCGGCAAGTGCACAGTGCCCTGTCGCTTCCAGTCCCTGGGCTGCTCTGACATGGTGAGTCCAGCAGCCATGTTGGGCCTCTCCTTCCAGCGTGTCCACGTTAAGTTAATAGCGTGGGCCTCTGAAGAAGCAGCCCCCCTGTTCCTCCAGGACCCGCTCTTCTCTGCCCCCACTCTGAGCACCCCACTTGTAGTGGGCACATCACCCTGCCAGGCCAGCACCTTGGTTTCTGCACCCTCCCTTCCACCACTGTGAAGAGGGGTCCCCAGGAGAGGAGGGGTGGGGCCTGTGCCTGGGTTGGTGGGGGTGGGCCCTTGGGTGGGCGCCTCTGGCAGATCCGAGCTCGGGGCTCGGGTGTCTGGCAGATGGAGAGTGAGCAGCGGATGGAGCATGAGGCCCTGCGGCTTCGGGAGCACCTGGCCTTGCTGCTGGACCGTGTGCTGGAGGCGAAGCGTCTCCCTGAAGATGGGAACTGGGTGCCGGGGCTCCCCGAGCCGGCAGACCTCCTGGACAGGTGTGATAGCCTCGAGAGGAAGACGGCCACGTTCGAGAACATCGTCTGTGTCCTGAACCGCGAGGTGGAGCGGGTGGCCATGACGGCAGAGGCCTGCAGTCGGCAGCACCGACTCGACCAGGAGAAGATTGAGGCCCTCAGCAGCAAGGTAGGCGCGCGTCCACTTGGGGTCCTGAGTGGGGGTGCGAGCCAGGGCTGACTCAGGGCTCTCTATTTCTGGACCAAGTGCCCCTTTCTAAGTTCTCTGGAGCACAGTGGACTTGGAGTCAGGTTAGCACAGACCTTCTTCAGCAGTAGCACCTGGGGACTTATGGGCAGGCCCCTGGGGGTGCCGCCAAAACGGATCTCCCTAAAGTCTGGGTCCCCCTAGGGTGTCCATCAGCTGAGTGCCTGTGTCTCCTCACAGGTGCAACAGCTGGAGCGGAGCATCGGCCTGAAGGATCTGGCTATGGCCGACCTAGAGCAGAAGGTCCAAGAGATGGAGGCGGCCACCTACGACGGTGTCTTCATCTGGAAGATCACTGACTTTGCCCGGAAGCGCCAAGAGGCCGTGGCTGGCCGCTCGCCTGCCATCTTTTCCCCAGGTGCGGCCTGCTGCACTCTAACCCCGGTTCGGCCTCCCTGTGTCCCCGCCCCTCACTCACCACGTGACCCTGCACCACGCCCTCCCTCACTGTCCCCGCCCCTCACTCATTATCCCCGCCCCTCACTCATTATCCCCGCCCCTTACTTACCACGTGACCCTTCAGCCTGCCCTCCTGCACTGTGTCCCCGCCCCATCCTCACCATGTGACCCTGCACTCCGTCCTCCTTCGCTATGTCCCACCCGACCCTCCAGCCTACCCTCCCTCACTGTGTCTCCCTGTGTCCCTGCCCCGACCTTCACCTCATACTTCCACTCACCCGCCCACCTCACTGTGCCCTGCTCTGCCCTCTGCAGCCTTCTACACGAGCAGGTACGGCTACAAGATGTGTCTGCGCATCTACCTGAACGGAGACGGCACCGGGCGGGGTACCCACCTGTCTCTCTTCTTTGTGGTGATGCGAAGCCCCAATGACGCCCTACTACGGTGGCCTTTCAACCAGAAGGTGAGTTTCCACCCCAGTTTTCAGGAGCTCCCCAGGTCGGTTTTGGGGGGTGAGCATCTGGGGGCAATGTTCGTGGTGCAACTAACGAGGGAGGAGGGCTGATGAGGGGGCTGGATGCTTAGCTATTGCTGGGTTCCTAGGAACTGGGACCAGGGATCAGAGCTTACACGGGAAACAGGCTAAAAGTTGAGGGGCGCAGCCAGAACCCTCAGCAAGCTGGGGTTTAGCCGGACACTCAGAATTGTCCCCTGTAGCTGTTTTGAAACTATTGGTGCTGTGTAGCAACTGTATAGGGTTTCCGAGGAGCTACTGGTGAGCAGGAACCACTGACATTGCGGTTCAAACAACTTTACAGGGCAGCGCACTAACCCGCGTTGGCGCCACAGCATTTCATACGTAACATTTTACTCACGACACAATTTATGAACAGTCTTTTCTACGTATGACGCAGCATTTTATCCATGATGCAGCATTTAGTATGAGGGTCAGTCAGAAAATATCATTGTTAACAGTCCAGTTCATACGTGCACTAATTCATTCCAAACAAAACATGTTGAAACATGTGTCTGTGATCACAGGATTGCCGAGACAAGTTCTCTCAGTAAGACTTGTCTCGTGTGGTTACAAACAAAGTTCCATTCTAAACACTTGCTTTCTGGTTCTGCTGGGCTGAGCTACCGTGGTGTCTACGGCAGAGCAGGCTAGAGAGTTGGGAATGCCGCTCTGCTAAGTGTACAGACGTAGCTAGAGGGTATGCCAGGGAACAGCAGCGCCAGGTTTTGGTGTTTTTTTAAAAGTCAAGGTTTTGGTGATTTTCTGGCAGTAAGATTGACTTGGCCTGGCACAGAACAGCAGTTTTGGCATAACCACCTTTGCTGTGAAAAGGCCCGGCCCATTTTCAGGTGTCCAATTCGTTCATCATGTTGTCCAGCCGTCCTGGTTACGGTGAGGGTTCTGCTTCCTGAACATGGACTGCCCCCGTCCCTCCAGTGAAGTCGGCTGCTTTTTTGCAGATGGACTGTATTTGCCTATTGGAGATTCTTCAGATCAGGGGTCCATACAGCCGGCTTGCCTTCTGTCTGAGTAGCACTTAGGACCCTCTTTCTCTTCTCCATTTTCCTGAGCGCTACTACTCAGGACTTCTTTTCTCGGTCCAGCGGGGGGACAGTCCACTTTCTGCTGCTGCCCATGCTGCCTCCAGGGCCTGGTTTTGGCTTTTTGAGGGGTCGCCACACTGCCCCCCAGCGACATTCCCACCAGCACTCTTAGAGGAGTCCTGGTGTGGCGCTGTGGGTTAATGCGCTGGACCTCAAAGTCAGTTTGGGCCGCAAGGTCGGTGGTTCAAACTCACCAGCTGCTCCTTGGAAACCCTATACTAGGTAGCTATGCATCAGAACCAACTCCATGGCACTTAACAACAATATAGTGTTCTGGTGTGGCACTGTGGGTTAATGTGCTGGACTGCAAGGTTGGCATGACCCACAAGGCCCAGGCTCAAGCTTACCAGCCCCTCCTTGGAAACCCTATACAGAGTTGCTCTCAGTAGAACCAACTCCACGGCACTTATAAACAACTCTGTGTGTGTGGGGGGGGGGGGGGGGGGGGCTCAAACCGGCTCATGGCCCCCTTCCCCCAGGTGACGCTCATGCTGCTAGACCAGAACAACCGGGAGCACGTCATCGACGCCTTCCGGCCCGACGTGACATCATCATCCTTCCAGCGGCCGGTCAGCGACATGAACATCGCCAGCGGCTGCCCCCTCTTCTGCCCCATCTCCAAAATGGAAGCCAAGAACTCGTATGTGCGCAACGACGCCATTTTCATCAAGGCCATTGTGGACCTAACAGGCCTCTAGCAGAAGCTGCCGAAGGGTGCAGCCTTGGAGGAGGAGGCAGCCAGGGCGGAGAGGCTGCCCGGCAGTGGCTTGGCTGAGGGCCCGCCGGGGCAGGGCTCACTCGGGTGCCACCGGAGCTGCCATCGGGACCCTGGCCCCTCGGGCGTGGATGCAGGGAAGAGGGTCAGCTGGTGGGAGCCTTCGCCCCTCAGTCATGGATGTTGGGAAGGGGAACCGTCCCTGGGAACCTTCACTCCTCGGGTGTGGACACAGGGAAGGGAACCGCACTGAGGATGCTCTTCCTTGGGGTGTGGATGTGGGCAAGTAGGACCACTGTTGGGGATCCTTGTCCTTTGGGCATGGATGCAGGGAATGGGCATTGCCAACTCCCTGTCTGGCTTGGCCCCTTCGTTCAGCCAGGGCTAGACCCCCCTGCAGGCCCACCTTGATGGGCTCCTCAGCCCCAAGCTATGCTGAGTGCTGATGGTGTGACCCGCCCCCTAAGGATGTGGGGTGTCCTGCTCTCGTGGACCTGCCGGGGTGCAGGTGCAGTGGGCACACCGTCAGCCTTGCTGGTTGGACGATGGTCAGCCAGACGGCCGCTGACAAGGACTCACCATTAAACCTTTCAAAGCTGCCAGGTGTGTGGTTTCCCTCTTGACGGCCCCATAAGCTCCCCTACTCTCTGCTTCAACCCCCAGTACTGAGGGGTGGGGCCACCGGCCGGCCTCTGTCCCTCACATGCCAAGCCCCAGGCTCCTCTGCTCAGGCCTTGTGGCTTACTGGGTCGCAGGTACCCTCACTTTCCCCCAGTCGATCAGGAGGTCAGCCGGGCCTGGAGGAGCAGCTCTTCCATCCAAGGTCAGGGTCAGCAAGTGCCTCTGGGTAACTAGCTCCTCCAGGCTGTGTGCGCATGCGTGTACGTACGTGTTGCAGTAGCAGCAGCCGCAGGGTCGTGAGGTTTTGACAGCAGACAGCGTGCTCCAGTGTTGGGGCCCCCTCCCTAAGGCCTTTCAGCTGAGTGCGGAAGTGCCTTGGGGAAGGGGGCTCTTTGTGTCTCCCATGTGATGTCAGTGCCCAGAACTGCGTGTTGAAAAGTTACAACATGTGGAGAAGCTTCAAGAACAACCAGTGAGCCTCTGTGACTCCCTAGCAAGAACGCATGCGCCGGGATGCTTACTTACAAGGCTGGTGCATGCGCCGGGATGCTTACTTACAAGGCTGGTGCATGCGCTGGGATGCTTACTTACAAGGCTGGTGATTCGAATTCACCGCAGGCCTCAGAAGACAAGTCTAGCAGTCTGCTTCCAGGTCACAATTTGGAGAACCCCGTGGGGCACTTCCACACACTCAGGGTCGCTGTATGTCCCAGTCGACTGTAGGGCAACTAAGCGCATTTCATCAAAGAGACTGAACAGTTACGCCCGCCACCCTCCCCTGCCCAGGTCTGACATGCCAGTCTTTCCAGGGTGCCCCTGGGGAACCTTCCCCCTCAACTCTGCTGTGGCCAGCGGCTCCTGCAGGATGGCACCTTGGCAGAAGGGTGGGCTGGCTGAGATGCCCTCTATCAGCAAGGCAGGGCCCTTTCTCAGAGTGGTGTCCCTGAGATCAGAAAGCCTCAGACTATGAGCTTAAGCTCGGAGGCCCTTGGTGTGTGGGAGTGTGAACAGGGAGCCTTCGTTCCCTGGGAGGCCTTCCCACCAGTTTAGAGTCCTTGGGAATGTTAACAACCAGAAGCTGCCGTAGCCCTCTACTCAAGGAGACGCGCTGCTGCTTGAGGACTAGCAGCCTTTCCCCCGGTGGCTTTCCACCTTGGCCAAACCAATACCCTGTGTCTAAAGGGTTTCCATACACAGCACTCTGAATGAAGCTTCTCTGGACCTCCAGGGCTGGGCCGGCTTTCCTGAAAAACCCGTCCTGTAATTAGCTGAAGAGCATGTACCTAACCAGTCCTGTGACTGTAAAGATGTCACTCCGGATGGAGGTGTGCCTGGTATCACCACACAGCCACCCCAGAGCCGCACAACGAACAATGACGGCTGAAGTATGGTGGGGTCATAAACATTAAACATACGGTGGACTTCCAGAAGAACAAACGTCTGTGTTGGAAGAAGTTCAGCCAGAATGTTCCTTAGAAGCCAGGATGGCCAGACTTCAGCTTGTACTGTTGACATGTCAAGAGGGTCCCGTCCCTGGAGAAGGACATCATGCTCGGTAAAGTGGAAGATCAGCAAAAAAAGAGGAAGACCCCCCAATGAGATGGATTGATTCAGTGAATGCAATAGTGGTCTGAACGCAGCAATGCATATGAGAATGGCATAGGGCCAGGAGACAGTTCGTTCTGTCACACGTAGCGTCATCTTACGTAACCTCGTACGAAGGGTCTATAAATTGGAATACCTACTAAACTGCCAATCATATAGTCCCACATACATGAGGGGGCTTCAGAAAGTTTGTGGGGAAATGGGAGTTTTCCACGACCTTTTTGAAGCTTCATGTTATTCACCTATCCCTGCTAAGTCTCCACTTTGAGGTGTCCCGCCTTTGACAAGCCGGCTAGTCTCTCAGTCAGTCATGATGTTTTCACTTTTTGTTTCTGTTCAGCTGTACACAAACATCTTTTTCCTTGTCATCCGGTGGAGCAGTCTTCTCTGAACTCGGATGCCTTCGGGTCCGGACCTCCATCCCTCAGTAAAGCCTGGTCCCTTTGACTTGGCGCAGTCTCCACCCACTCTTCTCTGTCAGTCTGTCTGTCCGTCAGTTCCCTGCTGCTTCCTTAGAGGCCGCGTGTGCTCAGCCCAGCCTTTGCTGTATCTTTCAGCTGTGTTTGGCCTTGCTTGTATGGTTGGAACAGTCCATGGAATCATCTTTTCCTTATGAATTGTGCTGTTTGTGACTCAAGAAAGCCTTCCCCAAGGGTGAAACGGTGCTCCTGTATTTATTGTTTCTAGCAGTTTTAAAGTTCTGTTGGTTCTAAGGTAACTGGACTTTGTTTATATATGGTGCCTGTGTTTGTGTGTATATAGAGTTCTGTATCGCTCTCCCACTCCCCCATTTAGATCAGTTCAGGTTAAACTGTATGGAATGGCGCCATTTCCTTTCTCTTGTTCTGGGACATAGCAGTGGGAGACTGCGGGGCAGCCCTTTTGGCAGGGGGGATACTCCAGACTCCAGGCCCCTCTCCTACAGGCTGCAGGTTGGAGAGGTGATAGTGGGCGCTCAGACCTAAGGGGCATCACTCTCCCTCAGCCCGGTGAAGATGCTCTGCAGAAGCCCCCAGGGAGAAAGCCATGGTTCCTTGGAGAAGAACCTGCCCATGAGCTGTGTGTGGCCAGCCTGCCTCCTCAATTTCAGACACCCTGAGTTTCTGAAGCACAGGAGGGCCACAGACAGGACGAGACAATGCTAAGAAACTGACCTGGTCTTCAGAGAGATCTGATGTCTGGGCTCCAGGCCGCTGAGGGCTCAGGAAACCGAACTACTAAACACACGGAAATGGACACGTGAAGAGCGGCTCTGGCCCGAGGTCTAACAGGTGACAGTCGTCGCCGCCACACGGCGCTTCAGGATGACAGCTGTGTCTCCAACTGTTGTCTGACACGCGTAACTTGCACATGTCAAGTTCACCTGTGGGAAGGGTGCAGTCTGTCATGCACTTCACCACTGGAGCCCTGGGGTGGCACTGTAGGGTAAGTGCTGACTGCTAGGTCTCCAGGGACTGGTCCCTCCTGATAATAGGGGAGTATGAGAGAGGAAGTCTTGTCATCCTGGCTACCAAGGATGCACTCATTCCAGCACACATGGGTTTGCTCTGTGGCGACAGTCCACGGTGCTGTGGGTCTTCTCTGGCACCATAACTCAAATGCACCGATCCTTCTCCAGTCTTCCTTTTTCATTGTCCAACTTACACTTGCCTATGAAGTGGTCGAAAATACCAAGGTTTGGGTCAGGTGCACATTAGTCATCAAAGTGACATCTTGGCTCTTTAACACTTTGAAGGGTTTTTTCAGCAGATTTTAGCTAATTAATACATTTCATCACTTTGGTTGCTACTTCCATGAACGTTGATTGTGAATCCAAGCGGAGTGAAGTCTGACCGCTTCAGTCTCTGTGTATCATGATGTTTATTGGTCTACTTGTGAGGTTTTTTGTTCTCTTTACCTTCAGGTGTGATCCATACTGAGGGTTATAGTCTTGGATCTTAATTAGTATGTATTTTAAGTCCTCTTCACTTCCAGCATTCAAGGTTGTATCGTCTTGAATAATTCTTCCTCCAAACTTGATGCCATATTCTTTTTATAATCCAGCTTCTCGGATCATTTGCTCAGCATACACATTAAATAAGTCTGGTGAAAGGATATAAACTTAGCGTACATCTTTCTGATTTTAAACCATTCAGAACCCCTTGTTCTAGTCCAACGACTGTCTCTTGGTCTGTGTACAGGCTCCTCATGAGCACAATGAAGTGTTCTGAAATTCTCATTCTTTACAGTGATATTCATAGTTTGTTATGATCCACACACTTAAATGCTTTTGCATAGTCAATAAAGCATAAATAACCATCTTCTGGTATTCTCTGCTTTCAGCCAAGATCCATCTGACGTCAACAATGAAACTGAGGCTCCTAAAAATATTGTGGCTTGAGTCAGGCACACCGAGGTCCTCAAAGTGATACCTTGGCTCTTTAACACTTTCAATGCTCTGGTATAGCAGATTTGCCCTGAAAACCACTCTTGACTGCACTGCCATGAGCATTGATTGTGGATCCAAGTGAAATGAAATCCTTGACAACTTCCAAATTTCCTGGCATGGACTTGGGAGTGCTCTCAGCACTCCATCCGTTTGTCAGAAGAAGTCCTGTCCCTTTCTGGAGCTTCTCTGATGCCTTCAGTGTGCAGCTTGGGCTCCTTCTGCACACCCACCCCCCCCGAAATAGTTGAATGTCAACCCATTCTGTTGGGTACAGTGACTGTGCATTCCTTCCATCTTCTTCGGATGTTTTCTTTGTCGTTCAATATTTTGCCCATAAATAGAATCCTTCAGTACTTCAACTTGGGACTTGAATTTTTTCTTTAGTTCTTACAACATGAGAAATGCTGAGCGTGTTCTTCCCTTTTGGTTTTCTAACTCCAGGTTTGTACATTTTATTATATTTTATCTTCTTGAGCTGCCCTTTGACATTTTCTGTTCATCTCTTTTACTTCCTCACTTCTTCCAGATGCTTTAGCTTCTCTACACCACCACTTGTGATGAGAAAAGGAAAAGCTCTGTATAAACTTCTCTTGATGCCTGGAGTGGTGTGCCATCGACTTGGTCCCGATTCATGACAACGTTGTCCAGGGTTTCCAAGGTTGAACATCTTTCCAAGAGCAGAAAGCCTCGTCTTTCTCTCACAAAGTGGCTGGTGGGCTTAAAAGGCCGACCTTGAGGTTTGCAGTCCAGTGCTTGTCCTACCTACGGAGCCACCGTGCTCCTCTCCAACCTGGATGCCTACCAAGAAATGGCTGCGGTGGTCAGTTCCCTTCCAGCAGCAGAAGCAGCCGGGCACCAGATCCATCATCTGCTGCAGCATCATCTCTCCATCATCATCTCCTATATCTGCCAGTTACCAGAGATGTCATGTGACCTCACAAATGCCCTTTCTGCTGTGCAAGACATGAATGGAATCAGAGTAAGTGTTCACCTTTGATTACGATCTGTCCTTTTTTCCTGTCTCATCTGTTGCAAGCACTGCTTCTTTAATATTGTTTTATGATATTGGCAGTCCCTGGGTTTTCAGTGTCAGACTTACAAACAACTCCTGCTTGCCCCTTGTTGTTGTTAAGTGCTGTCGAGTCGGTTCTGATCTGTAGCGACCCGGTATAGGGTTTCTGAGGAGTGGCTGGTGAGCTTGAACCACTTACCTTGCACTTCAAACCAACTTTGCAATCTAGTGCATTAACCCACAGCGCCACACCAGGCTCCTACTTGCCCTTAATGTGATATAATGTTGCCCTCACATGGAAAGACTGAACCAAACCCCTGCTCCTAACAGTTTCATTATACCCCCTTCACTTGCCACACACGCAACTCTTAATGTATCAAAAATGCTTCAAGCCTTTTCTTGTACTAAAGTAAGGCTAAATACAGACCAAATGTACCTGACTGACTTACCTATAAATTCTTACAGACAGAAAGGGTTTTCCTTCATACCCTGTGACTTGCCTTGACTGTTAACCTACAAACACGTACACACACAGATTCTCACGTCAGCATTGTTTAGAGTTATTGACTGACTGCTAACGACAAGGTCCTGCTCCTAGGAAATCCTATACAGGGCCACTATGAGTCGGACATATTGCATTAGGTAAATCTGCTGCTCAACATGTATGTGGAAGCTGAACAGTGAATACGAAGACCATAGAAGAATTGATGCCTTTGAGTTATGGTGCTGGAGGAGAATATTGAAAGTCCCATGGACTGCCAAAAGAACCAACAGATCTGTGTTGGAAGAAGTGCAGCCAGAGTGCTCCTTGGAGGACAGGATGGCCAAACTTCGTCTTGCATATTTAGGACATATTATCAGATGGGACAAGTTCCTGGAAAAGGATATCATCTTTGGTAAGGTGGAGGGTTGGAGAAAAAAAGGAAGACCCCTAGCGAGATGGGCTGGCACAGTGGTGGCATCAGTGGAGTCTAGTGTAGCAATGACTGTGAGGTTGGCCCAGGACTGGGCGGTGTTTCGTTCTGTTGTGCACGGGTTCACTATGAGTCGGTACCGACTCAAACAATGAGTCAAGTGTAATAACTGCTGTTGTCATTAAGTAGTTTTGACTCATAGTGACCTTATATACTGTGATTTTCTATAAGATCTTTGATTATACTTGGAAATGTTTGAGTGTTTCACGTGTATGTTGTTGTTGTCAGGTGCCATCGAGTCGGAACCGACTCATAGCGACCCCATGCACAGCAGAACGAAACAATGTCTGATCCTGGGCCAACCTCA
>NW_006408574.1:1244644-1247060 GCF_000296735.1 Chrysochloris asiatica | reverse complement strand
GAACCGACTCGACAGCACTTAACAACAACAAAGACAAACATTTGACTAACGCTAAAAAAGAACCATCTGTACCTTATCCAGCTTACCTACAAATACGCCTTAAAGACAGATTTGAGACCTGGTCCCATTCCTCACCTGGGGGCTGCCTGTGTTGCTAGGTTTGATTTACTAGCATGTTAGTGGGGATCTTGCATCTGTCCATCATGAGGGAGATTGTAGTTAGCTTTTTTTTTTTTTAATCATATCTTTGGTTTTGCTTTCAGGACCCTCCTTTCTCTCTGAAGCGTCTGCATATGCTCACTCCGTGTGTAGAATTAGTGTTATTTCATCCTTAAATGTTGGATAGAGTTGGCCAGTTAAACTTCCTGTAGGTTTTTTTTGGTTTGCCTTTAACTACACATTCAACTTCTTTAGTAGTTACGGGTATCTTTTTCATCTTGGATGAGTTTGGACAGTGTGCAGTTTTTAAGGGCTTTACTCTTTCATCTGTGTGTTGAATTTATGTGTCTAGAGTTGTTTGTAGGCCCATTAGAGTGCCCGTTAATGCTGACGGAGTCTGTAGTGATGGTCAGTCGCTTCTCCTTGATGGGGAATTTGTGTCTTTGTCATAGAGATTTATACATTTATACACCTTTCCAAAAAGCCAGTTCTGGTTTTCACTGAGTTTTCATTTTCTCTTTTCAGTCAGTTTCACTGCTCTCCAGCTCCCTTCGTTTGATATGCTACTTTGCTCTTTCTTGTGGAAGATGGAAGCTAGGTTAGCAATTTATGGTCTTTCTTTTCTAATATAAGTAAGCACTTAATGCTTTTGCCTCATCCTAGAAAAAGGTGGGTTTTAGTTTCATTTTTTGTTCCGTTTGAAATCTGTTCTAATTGCCCTTGAGACTTCTTTGTTGACCTGTGCATTATTTACAAGTGTGGTGTTGAGTTTCCCTGGTGTGGAGACTTACTTTCCTGCTATCTTTCTTACTGATTTCTAGTTAAATTCTGTTATAGTTGTGTTCCTATGTTTACATGTGTAATGCCCCGGGCTGTGTTCCCAAACCAACGAGATTCTGTTGGTGGGTGGCACTGCCCACTTCTGTCTAGTGTTCTGTCTACTAGTTCTGGTACTGAAGGAGCAGTGTTTAATTTCCCAGCTATAATTGAGGATTTCTCTACTTTGCCTCTGAATTCGGTCACTGTTTATTTCGTTTCTTTTGAGGCTGTATGCATTTAGCCCTTACAACATTGACGCATGTATGTCTTCTTGGTGAAGTGACCTTTCATCGTTATATAATGCCCCTCATTAACCCTGGTAACATTGTTCTGAAGTGCGCCTGACTTTGATCTGACCATAGCCACTCCTGGTCTTTTCTTGGCAACCACCCCCACAAATCGCTTTCCAAAACGTTTGCATCACTCCAAATAGAAATCCATTAAGCTTCTTCCTTCTTTCAGCCCCTGACACCCACCAGTCTACATCTATCTCGGAATTGGCCTATTCTAAAAGGTTCATATATGTGGATTCCTAATAGTTATCTGTCAGTTTTGATGTTCATGTATGTTCTAGCATATGTCTTTGTGACTGAGTGATATTCCATTACATGTATGGGCCACTTTTGTTTCTCCAGTCCTCTGTGGACGGTCCTTCGGGCTCTTCTCACCGTCTGGTTGCAGTGAGCACAGCTGGACCAGCATGGGTTTACGTCCCTGCTCCATACGGAGGGAAGCAATGACTGGGTCCGTGGAAATGCTGTTTATAGTCTCAGGGAACTGTCCAACTGATTTCCATTCGACAAGCCCACCAGCACTCTACGAGGGTTCGTTTTTCTTCGTCCTCACCAACTCTGGTTTTGTTTTTCTGATAATCCCGGGTCTGAAGTGGTATCTCATTGTGGCTTTGATTTGCGTTTGTCTAATGTCTGATGACTAATGACACTGAGCATCTTTCTGAAAATGTGTTTATTGGCCATTTATTGATCTGCTTTGGAGGACTGTGAATCCAAGTCCATTGCCCAGTTTTTAACTGCTCTTCTTCAGCTGGAGCAGCTCTTCACATTTCCTGGATGTTAACCCTTGTTAACCCTTTGTTAGCTAAATATTGTCTTTCAGTCTGTAGCTTGTGTTTCCCTTTGATGCACAAAGGTTTTAATTTTCTTGAAATTCAACTTATCTGTTTTTCTTGTTTCTCATGTATTAAGTGTCATATCTGAGAGTCCACAGCCAAAACCAAAGTCCTGAAGGTTTCCCGTATGTTTTCTACAAATCTTACATGTAGGTTGTTGGTACATTTTGAGTTCAATTTTATATTAGTCTGAGGTGTAGGGATATAACATAGTCTTTACATGTGAAGATCCAGTTGGTCCTCTGGTTTAACCTTTAATTTTCTCCCCATATTTCAACTGAGTTTGTTAACATACATCATATAGTTTTT
>NW_006408574.1:1220375-1243963 GCF_000296735.1 Chrysochloris asiatica | reverse complement strand
CCTGTGCAGGGTCGCTATGAGTCAGAACTGACTCCACGGTACTTAACAATGACAACAATAGTGTTGTAAGTGGTTGTGGCGCTGAGGTTAATGTGCGGAGCTGCAAGTTTGGCTTGAACCTCAAGGTCGGCAGGTCAAGCTCACTAGCCGCCTCTCGGAAATCCTATCCAGGGTCGCTGTGGGTTGGAACCCGCACTTAACCACAACAGCACCGGGCTAGTGAAGGGGTCTGGTATGGCTCTGTAGGGTAAGCACTGGAATGCAAGGTCAATTTGAACCTATTAGCCACTGACTCGATGGCACTTTTAACAAGTAACTTTTAAGGAACTTACTTTCCTTTAGTTGGGATCTTGTACTGCCCCCCGCCCCCGTCTCACAGCGACATGCACAGAGAACCCCAGCAGACAGTGGTCTTGTCCTTCTTCCTGTCCACTGTCAGCATTTGACAGAAGGCTAGCGAATAGCCTATTGTGGTCACCGTTCCTACTGCTCTTCCTTCATCCCTCTTGTTGCAAGTTTCCTTCTGGTCTCATTTTCCTCCCAAGAGCTACCTGGAGGAGTCACATGCTCCAGTTTCTTTCACCTGAAATTTTACTTCACCATCATTCATGAAGGATGTTTTCTCTTGACATAGACAGAATTAGGGTTGGTGATGGTTTTTTTTGCCACTTGAAAACTTTGGTGCCGTTTCCTTGCGGCTTCCATGGTTTCAGATGAACCATTATCTCCCTCTGGTGGCCTTCAAGACGGTTTTCTGTCTTTACTTTTCTGCATTTGGGTATGATGTGGATCTCACTTAAGTTTGGGGTTTGCTTGACTTGAATCTGCAGGTATGTACCTTTTGCCGTATTTTGACAGTCTTTACTCATTATTTCTTCAGATCGATGTTTGTCGTCTTCTTTGTAGTTTCCGATGGCACGCGTGTTGGGCCTTCTGCCTTGTGGGTCCCTCCTGTGGGCTCTCATTTTTTGCTAGCTTTTCCTTCTTTTTGCTGCTCAGATTGGATACTTTCAACTGATCTCTTTCCTGTCCAGTTTCCTGTTTCTGCCCCTCTCGCCCCCATTCTGCTACTGACTTAAAGGTCTGGTCGTTATGTTGTTCAGCTCTAACACTCCCACTTAGTGATTTTTACATCGTTTGTTGGTTTTCTGCTGAGATACTTGTAGTTCTCGTTTTTCCCCGGTTTTTCTTGTTTGTTGTTTTTGAGGGGCTTTCTTCTTTTTTGCTTTTTTTTCTTTGTTTTTTTTTTCTTTTTGGGTTGCCTTTGTGTACCTAGTAATTTTGGATTCTATCCTTCTGGTTGTTAAAGGTCAAGCCTGTTTTGTCTCCTAGGAGACCCGCACAGGGTTTCCGAGGAGCAGCTGGTAGATTTGAACCGCTGAGCTTGCAGATCGAAGCGACCTTGTGCTCTAGCTCAAAATCCTACAGCATCACACCAGGACTCAGGAGTCTAGCCTAGACATTTTGAATATTACTTTATGAGGCTCAGGGTCTTTGAGTCCTCTGGAGAATGCTGGTTTTTTGGTCTCACCAACACACGATCATGTTAGTTCAGGCTGCATGTCAACCTGTTAGAATGGACCGGGATTCGAGCTCAGTGCTCACTGCTCTTGGGACTGGTCCCACATACCTTCTTCCCGTCTTCCTTCTGAAAGTTCTCGAGTGACAGGTATGGTCATTAGGGTCATATCCATGAACATGCAGGCTGAAGGAGAACCTTGCAATCCACGTGCACGCCTCTTCTCACTCCGCTGTCTCCCTGCTAGTTCCTGGCACCTTCTGGCCCTTTGGCAAGAAACCTGGAGCTGTCTACCCTGTCCTGGGTCCACTAACAGGTTAGAGAGGAAAGTAATGGGGATTGGTTTCCTTCTAGAACTGCAGCTTCACTGAGCAGTGAAGAAAGTTCTCATGAGTCTCCACGGCCACCACGGGGTCATCTGGGGGCAAAAGAACAGGGAAAACCAAGACCTCCACACTCACTGAGCACTGGGAGCTTCCGGTTCCACTCCTTGCGCTGCCAGGCTTCATCCAGAGCTTTCTCTGGGCCGAGCACACAGCTGCAGGTGCTATATCCGGTTCAGACAGGTTCCCAGAGGGAGGAGAGGGTCCACACCACCCATCCTGCTCTAGTATTTCAGATCTGGCTGTCCTCCTCCCATGCACTTGTCCAGTTCTTATGTCACTGCCCAGCCTTGTGCCCAGCAGAGGGGCTGGGGAAGCCAGCTTCCTCCCTCTCAGCAGCCCCACAGCCCGAGGCGTCTCCTCGACAGTCTGCACCAGCGAGGGCGCCACTTCTGCATCTTGAAGATTTTTGTCTGTCATTTGACCCTTTACACACATCTCTGCTGCTGCCGCTGCCCTCCTGTCAGCCCTCAGGTGGACAGGTCTGCCCTGTGGGCTCACTGGCAGCCTTTCTCTCATGTTCACATTCATCTCTTTGCTAAGTAGTGTCCAGGTCACCGTTTTGTTTGCTCTGAATTTCACTCTACATGTCTCCTTCTGCAGTTTCTAATTGTGTGTCCTCTTGGACAGTAAGTCCTCACGACAGTAGGGTTGGCGTAACTAATTAATTCCATGTTCTCAAGGGCTCGGCTCCCCCTCCTTGCCAGCCCCAACCCACGACCTGTGACAGACTACCAGGGAGGCCATGGGGTCAGTGGCTGGGGACAGACCAGCCGGCCACCTTGGCCCAGGTCTCCCTTCACCTATGTCAAATGGGGACCGTGAGGCAGAGCACAGAGATGGGGTGGGAGGCTGTTGTCAACGGTTTATTCAGAGAACAGGTGACAAGTGACCAAGTGGACACACTTACACTCTAGTGCGTTGGACAGGCCTGCGCCTGTGGTAGACGGGCCTGCTCTTCCCCCAGCTGTTGGCCGAGCTAGGTGGTCAGAGGAGGGGCCTGGGCCCAGGGCAGTGGGATCCGGTAGTGTTGCTGCCCTGTGAACCAGCAGAGAGCTTGTCAGCCAGCATGGCGCAAAGTGTGCAGCCAGAGGGTCCTGGCGGACGGGCCACCCAACATGTCAAGTCCCTTCACAGGCGTGGGCAAAAGTGCAGTCTGTGGTGTGGCAGGGCAAGCAGCCTTCAGTGCCACGTGTCACGGCGGGGAGGTGGGATGCCCGTGCATGTGGTGGGCTCCGGCACCCCCACGCCTGTGCAGTGAGTGGCTCCACTGAGGAAGAGGGCCCACGATGGCACCGCCTGGGTCCAAGCAGCTGGAGGACAGCAGAGTTTCTGCTACCCCTGCCGACTAGCTCCGTGTCACCACCAAAGGCGTCTGTCAGCGCCTCTGGCTAGCAAACCAGGAGAAGAAGGGGCGTGGGCGTGGGCGTGGGGCCTGGAGAGCACGCATGGTGCGAGGGGACCGCCAGACCTTGATGGTGGCATCGTCACTGGCAGTCAGCAGGAAGTCCTGCTCGCGGGGGTTGAAGGCCACTGAGTTGACCACGTCCTCGTGCTGTAGTTTGGCCAGGCAGATGTTGTAGTAGCGGTCCCAGATGTAGCCGTGCCGGTCTTCCGCCCCACTGTGGAGGGCAGCCAGGTGAGATGCCCTTATTCTGCACCCGCCCGCCTGCCCGTGAGCACCCTGCACATACCTGGCCACAAAGTCCCTGCTGACGTCGAGGAAGATGAAGAAGCACTCATCATTGGGTGTGTAGGCGCGGTGGGCACGCAGGGCACGCTTCACTTCCTGCATGGTCTTTAGGTCAAACACGTGCAGGTCGATCTCCTCAGCAATGGGCGGGGGCTGCAAGGGGTCGACCACCACGGCTCCACTGGGCCAGGAGCGGCTGTTCACGTACAGGTACCTGGCCAGGGAACGCGGCATGGATGGGGGCCGCCACTCCCCTTCCCCGAGCTGCGCTCTGCCCACCTCTCTGGACTCACCTGTGGTCAGGCGACAGGCCCATCCCGATGACATGCCCGTGTACATCTATGACGTGGTCCAGGGAGTCGAAGAACTCGTCCGTGCCCCGTTCTTCCCCCAGCACCGGCCCTGCTGTCGTCATCTGATGCGGCAGAATCTGCTTGATGCCTGCAAGGACCAGGGTGTGAGGGCACCCTGGGGCCACCTGTCCCGCAGCCCCTGAGCTGAATGAGACAATCCCTCCACGCACGACCCCTGTGCCCAGTCTGTACCCCCCTTCCCCCCAATGTATGCTTCAGGGACCAGGGATAGGCCTGTACCCTGGGACAACACTTAAAAAGGAGGAAGACCCCTGAGACTGGCCAAGGAGGGGGGTGGCAGGCTGGCTCACTTCCTGGGGCCTCATTACCGATCTGGTGCGGTGAGTAGGTGAGGCAGCCCGTGGTGAAGATGAGGTACTTCTTACTGTCGCCGGCCACTGGCTCAGGAGGCCTGGTACGGCCCTGGGCCAGCAGCTTGGCCACTCTGGTCTCCAGCATGTTCTCGGACAGTGTGGGTTGCACATGCCCATCCAAGATGTCGTCAAGGAAGTGCCGCAGACCCTCCTTGGCCGGGGTTGGGCCCGTGGTCTCACTGCTGCTGCCTTCCCCCAGGTCAAACACTCGGCAGGAGCTCTGGGCTGGGCGGCCAGTGTCCAGCAGCAGCTCAGGGCTGTCAAAGCGACTGCAGTCGGCCACCATAACGGTGCGGATGGTGCTGGCGTTGAGGTTCTGGATCTTGAAAAGCCGCTTTACCACGTTCACATTCTCGGACTCCACGTTCTGGGGGGGCAGAGGCGATAAACACAGTGCGGGGTGGGGGGTGTAAGTGGTTCCCTCTCCCCCTTGCCTCGCCCCCACCTGGAAGGCGTTGTTGAGCCAGAGCACGGAGCATGAGGTGATGTCGCCGATCCGATGCAGGTTCCCGGAGATGAGGCTGGTCTCGGTGAGCCAGCAGCCAAACACGTCGTAGGGCTTGTTGCGCACGCGGGACAGCAGGGCGAAGGTGTCTGCGGACGGGAGCGGGTCAGGGCAGGCGGCGGGGCGGCCGTGCCGTGGGGGGCTGCAGGTGGCGGGGAGAGTGGCCTCACCCAGACTGATGACGGCAATCTCCCCGGAGGAGGAGTTGTGGGGCCCCAGGAACACGCCGGACACCAGCAGCAGCGAGTCGTCCTGGTTGAACTGGGAGAACTGGGTGTAGCTCCAGTTGTAGGGCCGCATGTCCGCGCTGTGCAGCAGGGAGACCACCAGGTCGTTGCTCCAGATCTGGGCGGGGACGGGGGCACCCCCAGCGGGTCAGATGGAACGCCCCTCGGGACTCTGGCTCCGCCCCTCCGCCCGGCCGCCCCTCCGCCCCGCCGCCCCGCCGCCCCGCCGTCCCGCGGGCGCTCACCTTGACGCTGCAGTCCTTGGAGCAGGAGGCGAACTGCGAGGCCGAGTGGGCGAAACTCAGGTGCAGGACCTGGTCCGTGTGTTCCCTCAGCGTCTGCACCTCCACGCACGGCACCGTGTCGTAGAGCCGCCGGAACTCCTCGTACCAGGACGCGGCGGCTGCGGACGAGGGGTCACTGCAGGCGTGATGGGGCGCCGCCCCCCTGCCCGCCCCCCGCCCAGGGGCGCCCACGGACCTGGGTGTCGCGGCACATCGCGGGCCACCCGGTAGTAGCGGTAGAACTGCTCCTTCCACAGGAACTCATCCCGGGACACGGCCTGCCACTGGCGGCACACCTGTCCCGCCGCCACCACGTCGCTGGGGCCCAGGCTCAGGAAGATCTGATAGAGCAGGCAGTCGGGGAGCAGGAGTGTGCCCCCCTCGTCCATCGCGACATTCTGTCCTAGGCGGCTCTGAAAGCACCGGGGCCTGAGCGGGGGCCCGATCGGACGCCACGGGCCCCCCACCAACTGCCGGGCGTTCCGGCGGCCAGGGTGTGCGACTGGCCCGCTGACCCCCTCCGCGGACGGCAGTGCGGACAGCGTCTCGGGACGACCAGCCCGAGGGCGGCCCTCTGGCTCTCTCCCCGGCCCCGACGCGACCACTTACCGTGGCCGCCTCCCGCCAGCTGCGACCCTCGCTCGGCCTCCGGACCCGCTTCCTCCTCCTGCCCCGCCGCTCAGGCCGCCGCGCGTAGGTGATGGGACCGGCAGGCCCGACGCCACGAGCCCAGAAACATCGATGGCCGCTGAGCGCCGAAAGCCCGCAGCCCGCGTCTGCGGTCAATGCGCCTGCGCGCGCTCAAGTCCTAGGGGAACAGCGCCCCTGGCGGCCGGGAGGGGTGGGGCCGTGAGCGAGACACCACCCTGTGGACTAGTTCGAGACCCGTCTACCGCTGGAAGACGCCAGGCAAAGGGCTTCTTTCTCCAACCCAGTTTCCTTGGCCAAGGATGAAACCAGTTCCTGTCGACAGCCCTGTTGGCGGTTTAAAGGACTGAGCACAGGCCATCAGTAGGAAGTGGAGGGTCCAGGTGTGCATGGACAATGACCAGGGGCCAACTCAGATTTTGTAGGCAGGAATTGGGCAGCTGTCCCTGCCGGGAAGTGCCTGATCCAGGTCAGATGTCCTGGTGGACCCTGGTCCAGTGTGGGCATACAGGAGACAGAGGACAGCTGGACCTGACACCCTCTCCCAAGCTGAACTCCTGGTCAGGCCTGGACGGTGGACTCTGACCTTCCCAGACCTCGGCCAAGCTCAGTCCAGGCTCTGCTGCCACTGGCACCACCATGCTACCTCCCAAGTCCACGCTCCTCTTGATCTTGGCCCTGAACCCCGGCTCACTGGGCCGGAGGGCACAGAGACCCCCTCGACCAGCATACCCCATCAATGCCATCCACCCCAAGGCCAACTTCAACGCCCAGCAGGTAGTGGTGGGGGAGCAGCCGCTGAGCCCTGGGCACCCCCATGTCCGGGTGACCCCAGAACTCTCTCACAGACCACCGTCATCAGTTTGCAGGGACATGGTTCCTCGTGGCTGTGGCCTCCACTTGTCATTTCCTGCAGGAGCAGAGCCACCAAACAGAGGCCACGGCTCTGCATGTGACTCCCCAGGGAGAATCCTTGGCCGTCAGCACCTTCCGGAAGCTGTGAGTCTTGGCTCCAGGCTCCGCCTTGGGCCTCCCCTGACCCAGCTGCGCTACCTCTCAGCCTGGGGTCTGGACCGGCAGTCAGTGGCACCCTGTCTTAGGTGTTCCCGGGTCAGGGGTCCCCCACGCCTGCTGTACCCGCTCTCCTCAACCCCCTCCTCCCCCTTGAAGGGATGGGATCTGCTGGCAGATACGTCAGCTCTATAGAGACACAGGAATCCCTGGTCGGCTCTTGCTCCAAGGTGAGGGCAGCAGAGGCCGGGTGGTGTGGAGGTGGGGTGGTGGGAGTAAAGGGAAGCTGGTGCTCACGTGGCTCTGCCCCCAGCCCGAGGCGCCCGGGGGGCTGTGGATGTGGTTGTTGGGGAGACGGACTACAGGGACTTCGCCATCCTGTACCTAGAGCGAGCACGCAAGCTCTCGTTGAAGCTGTATGGTGCGTACATCCACGCTGACCTTCTGAGTCCATGCAGCGCACTGTCCACCCGAGAGGCCCGAGTCCTGCTCCCAGTCAGACATGTGTGCAGATTTGCCCCTGGCGCCCCCAACTCCAACACCCCGATCCCAGCCCCCAACCCTGACACTCCAACCCTGAGGTCCTGCTCAGGGTGCCCCCAGCCCTGACCCACAGAGATCTGAGTCTCCAGTGTCCATGCTTCCCTCCAGCCCGCTCCTTGCCCGTGAGTGACCTAGTCCTGAGCGAGTTTGAACAGCGAGTCCAAAGCGCCAACCTGACAGAAGACAGTATCTTTTTCTTCCCCAAGTACGGTGAGTACGCCCCGCCCCGCCCCCAGCACGTCCAGTGGCCAGCTCTGCCTCTGCTCACCCAGCCTGCCTGACCCTACCTTGGGTCCCCAGGTTTCTGCGAGGTTGCGGACCAGTTCCATGTCCTGGATGGTAAGGGGACTGTGGGGAGGGGGTACACAGGTGGGCGGGTGAGTGTGGGGCCCTGAGGTGCTGCCGTGGGAGCTGGCACGTCTGGTGGGTCCCTTGTGTGCTACAGAGCTGAGACAGTGAGACCACAGAGAAGCTGGCGGAGCAGACCCCGAGAAGCCCCCCGAATGACGGTTGCCACTCCTGTCTCAGGGTCCAGAACTGGGGGCCCGGGCGTGTCCCTCTCTGTCCTGATTGAGGCTAAGTTGACTTCTTATTAAACCCATTCAGGCTGGACCTCTGGCTCCCTTCTTCCCACCCTGGGCCCAGACAGAGAGTTGGGCATTGTCAGCGCCAGGAAGGGAAGCAGCTGGTTGACTGGCTGTTGAAGACCCACCCCATCCCATCCCCAGTGTGGGGTGGGTGTGAAGTACTGGTCCCTTGAATGCCCAGAAGTGCTGGGGCCCCAGCTCCCCCGGCCTCAGTTTCCCCACTGACGTTGGGCCCCACCCCCACCCTGCCCTGTGGAGCAAGACCAACCAAGGCACTGGGTGCCCCTTTGAGGGGGGCTTGAACAGAGAGGTGTGGTTGGCAGTCTGTACCTCAACCTGGGGGAGCAGATTAGGAGTAGGGAGACCCACAGAGGAGGGACCTCTGATCCAGACTATGGAACTAGAGGGACAGTCCCCAGATGTTCACTGCAGGGGCAGCAGAGGTGAGGAGGGCAGGTGACCGGTGCACTACCACCTGGAGAGTAGCAGGAGTCTGAAGGGGTGGGGATGAAAACTGGGAGGGATGTCTACAGGGACCCCTCAAAGTTGCCCCAGCCTACCTGCCTGTCCCTCACCAAGGACCAAAGCTGGACAAACCCTGATACTAGAAGAAATTGATACGGTTTAGGGAAGTTAAAACAAACAAAAAGTACACTCCCAGATCTGTGACCCCCCCCTACACACACACACACTATTCCCTCTCCCTTCCACCTGTCCCCACCCAGCCTCCAGGTCAACAGCCCATGGACTGCTGTCCAGAGGCTGGGCCCTCTCCCTGTGTCCGGGGGTTCATGGGGCAAACTCCGGGCTCTGTTCCAGGCCCCTGCTGTGAGCACACACCTGCCCTCCCCATCACCCCCCACCTCATCAGTGTTCTCAGCTGGCTGAAGGTCCCAGTGGTTCCAGCAGGAGATCTGATGACTCCGGAGAGGCCCTGTCCACCCATGCCCCCTCCCATGCTGCAGCCAGAGGCCAGCTCACTCCCACACTTTGCCACCCCCAAAGTGGTGCTGGGCACCAGCCAGGCCCTGGTGTGGGTGTGAGCCTGAAAGTCCACTGCCAGGTCACTATTGCTCACGCCCACTGTCCCCTCAGGCAGCCTCCGCCCCCCCCCCCATCAAAGCTGTCCCCTACGGAAATCACCTGATAAGATCTAAGATCTTAAAGTGCTCCTTGTGCTGGACCTGGGGACATGGGGGCGGGGAGGGGGGGAGCAGCCCAGTGCCCAGGGCTCTAGCCACTGATAGATGAATAAAGGACAATGTGCAGTCACAAAACCATGGGTGGGGCTGGAAATCGTGGCTTAGGCGCCAGATGCAGCTGGTCTACTTTCCCCTCCAAGATTTTTCTGCCCAATGGCTCCTTTCCTGGGAGAAACTTGTATACTCAGGTGAGCTCAGGTCCAGCAATCAGGGGGTCCCCCAGCCCTGCCCACTACAGCCTCCTCAACCTCAAGCCCAGTCCCAGAGAACAGGGCACCAGGCTGAGAAGGGAAGGCGGGTGGTGACCCAGGTCCATCCCCTGCCTGGTACCCCTCTGCAGCTAAGCTCCCAGGAAGACATCCAAATGGGACAGCAGGGAGGGGACTCAAGGTGTGGCCCAGGAGCCGAGGGTGGAGGGATGGGCAAGAGAGTTCTCCAGGCTCCACTACCCACATGCCCGCTGTGGGTTGTCTTAACAGACCATGGTACTATGTTCCTAGGACTGGGACTCAAGAGGAGACTGTCCCTTACCCCTGACCCGTTGGCCCAGGCCCTCCTCTCCCCGCTTTACTCTGTTTATCCCCCCCCCCCCCCCCAACCAATGGTGGTTGGCCAGGGCTCATAAGAGGTGTGTCTTTGAGGCACACTATCACTGCCACCTTCGTCCGTTCGGTCACCCGTGGGCCTACAGCCACCCAGCATGAGGACATGTTGCACCCTGTGGTTGGTGGCCGTCCTGTTGAGGACTGTACAGGGCCAGACCAGGATTCCCCTATTCACAAGCAGGCTGCTGAACTTCCAGCAGGACCAGGTACTGGGCCCTGGGAGGGGCAGCTTGGGGGCAGCGGGGGATGGGCCCTGCACCTAGGGAGTAAGGCCCCAGCTCTGCTCCAACCCAGCCCCCAGATGAGCTCCCACCCCCACAGGGAAGGACCCTGGCCAGACCTCCGTGGGTCACATACTCCATCACACAGGACCGTCTCCAGCACTCTGGACAGACACCCAGGGAAACAGACACGCAGGTCACCTGTCCTTGCCAGCCTCAGGGCGGCCCCTCCTGTCTGACCTAGTGGCTCAGGCAGCCAGCAGTACGGTCAGAAGGGGCCTGCCCAGCATCCGTCCCAGCACACCCATCACCAGTCCTCACAGTTTCAGGGGGCATGGTACGTGGTCGGCCTGGCAGGGAGCACCTTCAAGGATGAGGATAGGAAACTGCTGAGTCCTTACACGGTTACTTTTGAGCTACTAGAGAACAGCTTTCAAGCATCCTACGCCATGACCCGGTGAGTTGTTGGGGTCCTGGCCCTGCCCCCATAAGCCCTTCTGGTGCTACACAGGTTGAACACACTGCTTACTGTCCGTGGCTACCAGTGAGGAAACTGGTCTCTCTGATGGGTTTCAGGTAGAGCTGGATCCAGGAGATCAGAGGCTGTGACTGGGACTCTGGCCATCACTTTGCCCCAGCCTGACCTCCGTCCAGATGGGTCCTCACCACTCTGTATAAGACATGGCAGGAAGCCCGAAGCTCAAAGTCCTGATCCCAAAGTGAATGGGAATGGGATCTGAGTGGCTCTCCTTGAATCATGTGCGCCATCTGCATCTTGATGCTTGACTGACCAGCCTGGAGGAAGAGCCCGACCCTGGTTGGGGAGAGGCAAACTTTTGGTGAATTGTTGTTAAGTGCGGTGGAGTCAATTCTGACTCCTAGTGACCCTGTAAGGGTTTCTGAGGAGCAGTTGGTGGGTTTGAACTGCTAACCTTTGGGTTAGCAGTCCAGTGCTTATCCTACAGTGTCACACAGATGGAGTTGGTTCCGACTCATAGTGACCCTGCAGTGGGTTTCTGAGGCTGTAAATCTTGAAGGAGCAGAAAGCCTCATCTTTCCTACCCCAGAAAGGCTGGTAGTTTCAAACTGCTGACGGTGAGATTAACAGCCCGACTTGTAAACACTATGCTTCCCTGCCACATAGAGAACCGCAGGGAACTGTGGAGGGGGGAGACTGCCCCCTCATAGAGACACGAATACCATGAGGGCTTAGCTGACTCTTCCACCCCTCCCATGGGTGAGCCTGGGGCCTTCTTTACCTGCCTCCCTGATTTTCAGGAAGGACGACAGGACCTCTGTCGAGGGCTACTTGGTTCAAGTGTTGTTGTGAAGTGTCATTACGAAGGTTCCCACTCAGAAGGAGTCTGTAGAGAGCTTCCGAAGAGCATTTGGTGGGTTTGAACCTATGACCTTTGGGTTAGCAGTCCGGTGCTTATCCTAGGGCGGATTCCTAGATTCAAGTAGTGCCCAGTTTACCAGTCAGAGGCAGAACCACAGGGGTTCCTGGTGCAGCCCTCAGGCGGCTGGCTCCTGGAGTTAAGGGTCTGAATCATCCAGACTCTGAGGGAAGGGGGCTATCCTCAGCCCCTGCCCTGGGGCCAGCTGGCTAACCTGCTAGTCCTCAAGATCATCGGTATAATTTTCTGAGGAGCCCAATTTGGGGCAGAGGGCAGATCAGTGGGGAAGGGAGAGAGGCAGGGGCCAGGGATAGATGAAGCTTGGACACTTGGACCCACAGCCCTCTGGGTAGCTTGCTCCTCCCCCTGCCTCTCAGAAAAGGCTGGTCCCTCTGGGGACCCCGAGGTCCAGTGTGGGCAAAGCAAGGTGATTGAACCCACCCTCACCCCTGACCACACCTCTGGGGCCTGTTCCTACTTCCATCAGCCAAGTCCAGCGCCTGCTGCTGGCTGGGGCACCTCTTTGGGCAGCGTCGTCTGTGGATGCAGGCATTGTCCTCCCGAGGGGAAACAACCACCAAACATCCCACCAGTGACTACAATGATGCATCCTTGGGGATTTCCGGTCATGAACTGGGGAAGTGGCAGTGGGGTCTTCCCGGACTGACACCGTCCAGGGGAGAATGCAGCCCTCACTCGTGGGGAGGGGGACACTGGCAAGCACACACCTCTGGAAGGCGGTCATGGCACCTTGCAGGGATCGCTCCTGCCTGGTTCCCTCCCTCCCACAGTGAACTTTTCCAGCCTCTGCCATCGGCACCCTGCCCCTCCGCTCTCCCCCAGGGGCCAGCGCTGCATCACCTGGGTTTACACACTGAATCCGACCAATCAGCCTGGACACTTCGAGGTGGACAAGAAAGGGGGTGAGATCTCGGCGGGAGACGGATGCCTGGATGGGGCGGAGCGCTGACTGGAGGGACGCTGACCGCCGTCTGCACCCCCAGACCTGCATGCAGACAGTGAGGAGGTCCAGGTGACCGATACCAACTACACCACCTTCGGCCTGATTCGCTCCCGCCGCAACTCCAATGGTCGCCAGATCCTCCGGGTCAGCCTGCTGAGTGAGCTCGGGGGGCTGCAGGGGTGGGGAGTTCAGGTCACTGGGCGGGCAGGTCCTGTGCTAGCCCCCAGGGGACATCGAGAACCCCACGCTCGCTGAGAATGCTGTGCCCGCTGACCGAAGGCAGGAGCTGGACTCTCCTTCCGGAAGCTCTGGACAAATTCATTTGCCTGGTCCGGTTTCACCGCCTCTCGGATGAGCAGATTGTCTTCCCAGCGCTGAACGGTAATGGGGCCGCGGGCAGGGACTGGGACAGAGGGCTGGGGTGGGCGTGGCTCACGTCGAGTCTCTGCTAGAGTCGGTGCGGCCAGTCCTTCTCGGTCTCCCATTTCCCACGTCCCTGTCCCCCTCCTCTCCACGCCCTAGACCCTCATCCCCAACTCCTTCCTTCCCAACCACAGACCCTCCTCCCCACACTCCCAGACTCTCGTCCCCGCACCTCAACCCTCAGACCCACCCCCTACTTCCCAACCACAGACCCTGGTGCCCACCACCTCCCTCCTCTGTACACCCCAGGCCCCAAACTCCGCCCTCTTCACCTTCCCACCCTCCCAAACCGTGTCCCGCTCCCGTCTCCCCTCCCTCCAACCTCCCTACCCCCAGATCCCTGTCCCCTCCCTCATCCTCACACTGTATGGTCTCAGAGTCCTGGACCACCTCCTCCCTACACCTCAGGTCATCTGCACTGGCTTAGAACACTCGCTACAAGCATACCCAGTCACCCACAAGCACACCTCCATGCACAACTGAATGCACACTTGCGCACACATGATCTGGGTTCCCGGTGGCTCACTCATAGAGTAGAGTGGGACTATTGGGCTGCAGCCTGGGGTTCGAGAGGGACTGGGAGGACTTCCTGAGGGCCCAGGGCTGCTGACCTGTCCCTTAGCCCCTGGCAGACCTCTCCCCTCTCCAGGTCTTCCACCTTCTCCCTCTCTTAGCTTCCCTCCCCCAATCTCTCCTGCATCCTCTGGTTCCTGACTCTCCATCAGGCTGGAAGATTACTTCTGGAGACTGTGGAAGAACCATGTGACAACCCCCGCCCAGGCCAGTGCCTGCCTCATAGCACCACCCACTTTGACCTCCCACTCTGCCCTCCTCCATTTCCCAACAAAAAATAAACCCACTCTAACGGTCAAGCTTGAGCAGTCTTAGCCTTGGGGGGAGGGAGACCCCCAAAACCCACTGGCCAGGAGGGAGGACAGACAGCCCCTCTTCCAGCTGCCCTGCTCCTACCCACCCTCCAGTCCCCAGATCCAACCCACAGCACCCCACGGGAACCAGCTTACTGTTGCCACCCTGTACCACCTGGTGGGGTGAGGGTGGGTATAGGAAGTCCTTGCCTCCATCAGGCACAAGGAGCATGGGGCCCCAGAACCTCCGAAGAACACGTGTCCAGAGGAAGGCCAGATGGCCAAGACTCAAGGTCCTCACACAGAGGATGGGTGTGGAGTCTGGGTCCCCACTACCCACAAGCCATCAGGCCAGTCCAGAATGGGGCTTGTGGGCTCCACGCCTGTCCTCTGCACGAGGACCTTGGGTCTTGGCCACCCCCCCACCCAGCTGTCCCTTCAACACAGGAACAGAGACCTGGCAGGGGAGGGCAGAGGACATGGCTGGGGGGAGAGGAGCTGGGCGGGTCCAGTCAGGTCTCAGAGGCCCCATATTCAGTCCTGGAGGCCAGGGCTTCTTAAAGTTCAGCCACACCATAGGTCCTGTCCAGAGTGCTCATGGCTTTGTCTTCTGACAGAAGGCACTTGCGGCTGGGGCTCCCTCTGCCCTGGGCTGGCCATAAATAGGGTCTCTAGAGCTCTACCCCCTCACTGCCCCCATAGCTGCCTAGACTCAGTACCCCATCAGGATGGGAGGAAGACTGATAATTTGTGATATGCTGATGATACAACCCTTATTGACAAAGATCAAAGTGCACAGCCTTCGGTATAGATTTCATCTCAATGTAAAGCAAACAAAAATCCTCACTACTAGACCGATAGATAACAGCATGAAAATAGATAAAAGACTGAAGTTGTCAAAGACTTCGTTTTGCTTGGATCCACTGTCAACACTCATAGAAGCAGCTGTCAAGAAATCAGCCCACGTATTGCATTAGGTAAATCTCCTGCATAAGACCTCTTTAAAGTGTTCAAGAGCAAAGATGTCCGTTTGAGGACTAAGGTGCTTCGCACCCAAGCCATGCCATTTTCAATAGCATCATATACGTGTGAAAGTTGGACAGTGAATAAGGAAGACCAAAGAAGATTTGATGCATTTGAGTTACAATGTTGGAGAAGAATATTAAAAGTACCATGGACTGCTAAAAGAATAAACAGATCTGTGTTGGAAGAAGAATAGAATTTTTAGAAGCTAGGATGGTAAGACTTCATCTCTTAAACTTTGGATGTGTTAAAAGGAGGGATGCAGGCCCTGGAGAAGGACATCGTGCTTGGTAAAGTGGCACAGTTGCAAGAGCAGTGGGATGGTGCAGGACTGGGCAGTGTTTCATTCTGTTATGTGTTGGGTAACTATGAGTTGGAACCGAGTCGACCGTACCTATCAACAACAAGCCCATGAGCACCCTTCCTCCCTGACAGCTCTGTGCAAAGCCCAGAGATGGCTCCTTGTTGGGGAGCCAGGAGATCTGACCAGGACTCCTAGAAATGGTTTCTGCCTCACAGTGGCACTGTAGGTGTGAATAGAACTGCCGCCGTAGGCGTGTTCCAAGCTGTAAATCTTTATGAAGCAGACTGCCTCGTCTTTCTCCCGTGGGGTGAATGATGGGGTGGCACTGCTTACCTTTCAGTCGGCATCTGAGCTTAACCGTCTCACCACCCGAACTCCTCCTGCCCCGTGGCAGCCCCTTAGGGAGACTCCTCACCCCGTCCGTGCTCCCTGTGAGGATGGCACCTGCTCCTCACTGAACAGCCCTCTACACACACACTGTCGGGGACGTGGGGAGCTGAGCCTCACAGGGCAGGCCCAGGAACGCTGGCCTGGGCAGGATGCAAGCCCAGAAGGGTCAGATTGGAAACAGGCAGGGAGGTCAGCCTCCTGCCCACCTGTCTCCCTGCTGAGTGGGATGGGATGGGCTATGCCTTCAGGCCTCACTGTGGGTGGTGGGCCAGTGGAGAGCCCTCCTGGTCACCATCTGGGCCTTTGTGGAGGGACAACCCCTCCCCCAACAGATGGGGTGGAGGATGAAGTAGAGGAGGTGGGGGTTCATTCCAGGAATCTGAGCCCTTGGCCCTCTCATGCCCTGCCCTCCAGCTACTGAAATGGGGCAGTACCGCCCCTTAATGGGCTCCTTCCCGGGCTGGTCATGGTCCCAACAACATTCTGTGTGTCCAGGGGAATGAACAGACAGAGCCCGGGGCATTTCAGAGCAATGAGACTACTCTGTGGACTCTGTGGTGGTGGACACAGGACATGATGTCCTAGGGTCAGTCAGAAAGGATTGCTACTGGCGTTCCGGATTATACTTGCTTGGGTTTATAGTGCATGTTTATTAAACAGGATGTGTTTAAACGGCTCTGCGATTGGTGGATGGCCGCAGAGAACGTGTCTCAGAGTCACACTTGGCCCAGTGTCATTGCTGTTTGTTACTGGCTGCTGTCCACTTGGGTCCAACTCATATCAACCCCGTGCGCAACAGAATGCTCTGTCCAGTCCTTTGCCATCCTCACAGTTGTTGTGTCTGAGCCCACTCTTGCTGCCACTGTGTCAATCCATTTGTAGGGGGTCTTCCTCTTTTTCACTGACCCTCCACTATACCAAGCATAGAGTCCTGGTGTGGCGCTGTGGGTTAATGCGCTGGACTGCAAAGTCACTTTGAATCACAAGGTTGGTGGTTCAAGCTCACCAGCTGTTCCTAGGAAACCCTATCTGAGCCCTTGGCCCTCTCATGCCCTGCCCTCCAGCTACCGAAATGGGGCAGGACCGCCCCTTAATGGGCTCCTTCCTGGGCTGGTCATGGTCCCAACAACATTCTGTGTGTCCAGGGGAATGAACAGACAGAGCCCGGGGCATTTCAGAGCAATGAGACTACTCTGTAGACTCTGTGGTGGTGGACACAGGACATGAGTCGGAACCGACTCAGACCCCAGCAAAACGAAATTGTTGATATCTTTTCTGTGTTTATCGTGAGGTTAGTTATTGGTCCAGTTGTAAGGATTTTCGTTTTCTTTACATTGAGATGTAGCCTGTACTGGAGGATGTGGTCTTTGATCTTCATCAGTATTTCAAATCTTCACTTTCAGCAAGCAAGCTTGTGTCATGTGTATATTTCATGTTGCTGTGAGTTTTCCTTCAGCCCTGATGCCACGCTCTCCACATAATCCTGCTTCTCACATTGTTTGCTCAGCATACAGATTGAATCTGTCTGGTGAAAGCGTACAACATGGCACACACCTTTCCTAATTTTAAACCTTTCAGTATCTCCTTGTTCTGTTGAAACGACTGCCCCTTGGTCTACGTACAGGTTCCGTATGAGCACGATGAAGTGTTTTGGAATCCCTGTTCTTTGCAATGTCAACAAATGCCTTTGCATAGTCAATCAAGCACAAATAGATGTCTTTCTGGTATTCTCTGCTTTCAGCCAAGCTCCATCTGACATCAGCAGTGATCGCCCTGGTTCCACGTCCCCATGTCCCCTGAATCTGGCAGCTCCCTATGGGTGTACTGCGGCAACCATGTGTTTAATTCTGCAAGAATTGACTTGCATGTGATACTGATGATATTGTTCAATGATTTCTGCAATCCATTGGGTCAGCTTTGTTTGGAATGGGAACAAATATGGTTCTCTTCCCATCCATTGGCCAGGCAGTCATCTTCCAAATTTGTTGGCACAGACAAGTGACTGCCCCCAGCACTGTATCAATGGTCAAATCATTTCCATTTGTATTCCATCAATTCTTGGAGCCTTGTTGTTTGCCAACGTCTTCAATGATGCTTGGACTTCCTCCTTCCATACCATTAGCTCTTGATAAGAGGCTACCTCCGGAAACGGTGGGACATGGAGCGGTTCTTTTGGGCACAGTGAGTCTGTGCATTTCTTCCATCTTCTTTTGAGATTTCCTGCACCATTTAATACTTTGCCCTAAGAATCCTTTAATAATGCAACCCCAGGTTTGAAATGTTTCTTCAGTTATTTCAACTTGAGAAATGCTGAACATATTCCTCAAAAAGAATGAAAAGGGTTTTCGAATTCTAGGTCTTTGCACATTTCGTTATAATACTTGACTTTGTCTTCTTGAGCTGCCCTTTGAAATTTCCTCTTTTACCTCATCATTTTTTCCAGTCGCTTTAGCTTCTCTCTACATTCAACAGCAAGTTTCAGAGTCTCTTCTGACATCCGTTTTGGTGTTTTCTTTTACCCCTGTCTTTCTAATGACCTGTTGCTTTCTTCATGTATGATGTTCTTTCTTGGTATCAACCCACAACTCTCCTGGTCTTCAGTCAGGTGCATCAAATCTGTTCTTGAGATAATCTCTAAATTCAGGTAGGATACACTCAAGGCCATATTTGGGATTTTGTGGACTTATCATTTCCTTCAGCTTCAGCCTGAACCTGACTAGGAGCGTTTGCTGGTCTGTTCCACCGTCTGCCCCTGGCCTGCTTTTGTTGATGAGAGGAAGTTTCTTCATCTATTTTTCCCGCAGATGTTGTTGTCACTTTGATTCCTGTCTATTCTATCTGCAATCTGTCATGTAATCCCCAGCGTCATCTCTATGTTGTTGTTGTTGTTGTTAAGTACCATCGAGTTGGTTCCAACTCTTAGTACCCTGTATAGGGTTTCTGAGGAGTGACTGGTGGGTTTGAACTACCGACCTTGTGGTTCAAACTGACTACGTGCTCCAGTGCATTAGCCTGCAGTGCCACACCAGGACTCCATCATTTCTATCACCAAGGCTATGTTTTCCAACTACTGATTCTTCCTCTTTGTTTCCAAATTTGCATTTGAACTACCAATAACTATCAATGCATCTTCCGCCCAGCCCCAAGTGGACTTTGATTATATAAGTGAAAAATAGAACTCAGCTGGAAACAGATCAAAACATTTAAATACAAGGGGGTTCCCAAAAGTTTCTGGAACAATTCCACTGTCGCTTTTTGGAGGGAGCTGGGGGTAGGAGTAAGGGTTAGGACTATGGCTAGGCCTAGGCTAAGCTTAGGACTGCTTTTAGAGTAAGGGTTACAGCTAGGACTAGGGTTAGCCAAAACAGAAGTGTGGGACCCTAAGAAGAAAACTCCATTTTCTACTTAGGCTAAAGCACGTCTCCCTGTTTCAGGAATGTGCCTGGTCAGTTAGTACCAGACGGATATGACCCCCTTCCCCTACGAGCCATAAAAGTAGAGATAAACTCTCCTGACAAACCCAAGGCTAGATAATGTAAGTCTTCCTTACCCTAATTAAACTGTCCTAGCATAACAAACGTCTTCCTTATCCTAATGAAGCTATCCTAGCTATAGGTAGTGGCCAATCGAATTGTGTAATCTCGTACCTTACCAAGTGTAAACCAATCCTAGAGAAGTTAGGTAGAAGACCCCCGAATCTGTTTGTAAAAATCTATAAAACCCTGCTACCGGGGAGCTTGGGGCTCTATCCCTATTCCACTGCATCAGATAAGGTTAGAGACCTGGTTCGGGCTTGAATAAACAACCCTTGTGCACTTGCGTCGGCTTCTGCATCGACTGCTCAGGTGGTTTTGGGGGACCCCGAACTCTGGGCATAACAGAAGGAAGACCCTCACTGAGATGGATGGACACGGTGGCATTAGCAATGGGCTCAAGCTTAACACCAATTGTGAGGATGGCCCAGGGCTGACAATGTTTCCTTCTGTTGTGTATCAGGGTGGTTATGAGTTGGAACCGACTCAACGGCACCGAACAACAACAACAAGGATTATTGTTAATGGTAGTGTTTGGGATAGGGCTGGTAGTAAGGCTTGATCTAGTTTTAAGGTAACTAGTTGTTGTTGTTGTTGTTGTTGTTAAGTGCCGTTGAGGCGATTACAACTCATAGCTATCCTATCGGGTTTGCAAGGCTCTTTTAAATCTTGTGGAAGCAGAAAGTCTCATTAGGTTTGTTTTAATTTATTTTATTATTTTCTTGGAATCTGCTTGTTTTCCTCTTTGTTTGGAAATTCTGTAACTACACCGTTCCCTCTTTTTACTTCATGGCTTTGTTGTTACAAACTCTGGTTCTCTGTCGTCAGCCTTAGAGGTTTGTTTTACTGTGAATACTTTTATTTCTGGGTGATCTTATCAAGCTGGTTAATCTCACATTGCTGTTGTTGGTTCTCTATCCACAGAACTCCCTTTAATATTTTTTGTAAGGTTGGCCTGATTTTTGCAAATTCTTTTAATTTCTGCGTTTTGGAAATATCCTAATTTCATCATCGTATTTCATGGACAGTTTTGCTGGGTATGTGACTGGCTTTTTTTTTTTTTTTTCTTTCAGAGTTTAATAGATGCCATTCCGTCGTTTTCTTGTCTGTGTAGTTTCTTCGAGAAATCAGAGTTTCGTCTTCCTGGTTCTCCTTTGTGGGTAACTTTTCGTTTTTTCCTGAACTGCTCTCAGGACTTTTTCCCTATCTTTGGTTTTGGAAAGTTTGACTATAATATCTTTGTGATTTTGTTTTGGGGTCTGTCCTGTTTGGAGTTGTTAACTTCTTGAATGACTTCTCATAGTCCATGATGTTAGGGAAGTTTTCTTCTAACAACTCTCTGTATTTTATTTATTAATTGTTGTCTCTCCCTGTTCTGGAATTCTAATTACACGGAAATTATTCCTTTTGGTGGTGGTTGTTGCTAAGTGATGTTGGGTGGGTTCTGACTCATAACAACCCTGTATTAAGTGTCCGAAGTTTCAACCACTGACCTTGCGCTTCAAACCAACCTTGCGATCCAATTCCTTCCCTGAGGTGCCCCAACAGAACTCTTTCAATATAAATCTTAGTCTTTCTTTGGATTCTAAATGTCTTTTTCCTTATTGTCCCTATAGCTAATTAATATCGAGAGATTTGTCTTCAGGCTTAGTAACTCAGCCTTGCATTGATTCAGTTCTGCATATTCGCCCTTCCAATGTACGATTTCTGAGTTCATAGTATTAATCTCTGGCTTTCTCATTCCTGGTTTTATATGGCTTCCAATTTTTCATTTATTTTGTCAGTTTGTTCTTATAGCGCTTTCCTGAATTCTTCTAAAGTTTCTTCTGTTTCTCTCAATCTGTGGAAAGCAACAAAATGTCATTATTTAAAATTCCTTAGCAAGTAATTCTGATACCTTTTCTGGTACTGTATTTTCTGACCCTATCTTTTTGGTCACTTGTTGGAGGCACTCTGTCTTGTTTGTTTCTTTGTGAAGCAGAGTTGTTTTCTCGGAGACACTGTGGTCTCTCTGTACTAATAGTTCATCGAGGACTGGATCTGGGGGTGTTCTCAGGTTCTCTCCACCTGTCTCCTGGTGAATGTGGGAGATTGGGGGTGTGAATACAGCTCTCTGCTCATCAGGGCATCTCGCAGCATGTTTGATCCATTTCAGACTGAAGAAGTTGGTAAAATTCTGCACTTGCTTCATCATTGGCTTTAGTGGTTGGTCCATAAATTTAAATCCTAGAGGTAGGAGCTGGTCCTCCTTGTAGGCAGATGGGTCTTCTCCCATCACAGACCGCATTGTACTTCAAGATGGAGCTCAAAATGCCATTTTTGACGGTGAATGTGGTGCCATTTGTTTGAGCCTGTCGTTGTCAGCATTGTACACCCCATGACTGTCAAATTCAAAACGGCCAATACCTGTTCAGTTCAGCTCACTAATCCCTAGACTATCATGCTTTCTGCGCTGTATTCCGTTACTGACGACTCCAATCTTCCTGCATTCATATTGGTGCGTTCCAGATTCTGATTATTAATGGACGTTTACAGCTGTTTCTTCTCATTTTGAGTCGTGTCCCATCAGCCAGTGAAGGTCCTGAAAGCTTTGCTCCATCCACGTCGTTAAGGTCAACTCTACTTTAGGAAGGCAGCTCTTTCCCAAGTTGTATTTTGAGGCACTTTCTATACTCATCCATAATGTTTACTGCGGCTAGCCATTCAGAAGTCATCCCCCTCTCCTTCTTCCTAATCTGTCTCACTCTGGAAGCTCAGCTGAGACCTGTCCATCATGGGTGATCCCGCTGGGATTTTAAGAACCGGTGGCATAGCTGAGCCTGTCACAGTAACACATAGGTCACACATAGGTCACTGTGGTCACTATGATAGGTCAGGCTTTGGGTTGGCAGTGGGTTGGCAGTGGAGATGGACTTACCCTCCACGATGGAATCTACTATATGGTAATCACCTCTATGAAGAAATCGGCCACGAGCAGTCAATCAATTGAAAGGATGTTTCCTCGGAGGGGTGTGTGTGTGTCCTGCTTCTGATCTGTGGGACACTCAGGCCAAGCTTGCCTGCTTTCTCCTGGGTATGGATCTTGCATCTGGCTCATCCTCCAATCTCCAGCTCTTTGGACTTAAGCCAGAGGCCAGTTCTATTGCTTACAGATCCTGGGTGTTGTCAGCAGCCTGCTTCTTACCTGCTGAACCTGCCTGCCTGGCTGCCTGTCTCGGCTCATTAGCCTGACACCTAACCCATGGACTTGGGACTGAGCACCCCCATAAGAGTGTGAGTTCTTTCCTCCATAAGAATCTCTCTTTGTTGGTGGCGGTGGTGCCATGGGGTCAATTCTGATTCATAGTGACCTTACGGACAACAGGACAAAACATCGCCCAGTCTTGCACTACCCTCAAACTGTTGCGACACTTGGACCTCAAATTGCTGCTGTCACTTGGCCAATCAATCTTTCACATGCATATGAGGCTCTTGAAAATGCCATGGCTTGGGTCAGGCACACCTCAGTCCTCAAACTGACATGTTTGCTCCAGACACTGTAAAGAGGTCTTGTGCAACAGATTTACCTAATACAATATGTCCGACTCATAGCGACCCTGTATAGGATTTCCTATTTCTTTTTTATCTTCCTCTAGTCGAGCTAAAGTGGCAGCATCGATGGCAAGAATTGTGAGGTTGACCCTGGACCAGGCAGCATTTCATTCTGTTGTGGATAGGGTGGCTATGAGTCAGTACCAACTCAGTGGCACCTAACAACAATCCCATTGTTCTGTTATGTTTCTCATGTGTGCAATGAACTGTTCTGGAACACCCATTCTTTGCAATGTTATCCCTAGCTTGTCATGATCCACACGGTTGAAAGCTTTTCTTTACACAATCAATAAAGCACAGATAAACATCTTTCTGGTATTTTCTGCTTTCAGTCAAAATTCATCTGATGTCAGCAATGATATCCTTCATTCCAGTCGTCTTCTGAATCCAGCTTGAGTTTCTGGAAGCTCCCTGTCAATGTACTGATATAGTCAATTAAAAATTATCTGCAGCAAAATTTTTCTTGCATGTGATATTAATGATATTGTTTGATGATTTCCACACTCCATTTGGTCACCTATCTTTGGAATGGGCAGAAATATGGATCGCTTCTAATCAGTTGGCCAGGTAGCTGTCTTCCAAATTTCTTGGCATAGATAAGTGAGTGCCTCCAGTGCTGCATCAGTTCGTTGAAAGATTTCAACTTAAATTCCATCAATTCCTGGAGCCTTGTTCTTTGCCAGTGCCTTCAGTGCACCTTAGACTTCTTCCTTCAGGATCATTGGTTCTTGATCATATGCTACCTCCCGACATGGTTGAACATCAATCATTTCTTTTTGGTACAGTGACTGTGTATTCCTTCCATCTTCTTTTGATGTTTTTTGCATCATTCAATATTTGTTCATGTTGTTGTCATTGTCAGATGCCATCGAGTCGGAACCAACTCATAGCGACCCCATGCACAGCAGAACGAAACAAAGTCCGATCCTGGGCCAACCTCAC
>NW_006408574.1:1205292-1218840 GCF_000296735.1 Chrysochloris asiatica | reverse complement strand
AATGCATCAAATCTGTTCTTCAGATGATCTCTAAATTCAGGTGGGATAAATTCAAGGTCATATTCTGGCTCTCGTAGACTTGTTTTCATTTGTTCATAGCAGCCTTCATATTCCAACCCCAAGCTTGAAATTTTTCTTCAGTTCCCTTAGCTTGAGAAATGCTGAGCATGTTCTTCCCTTTGGGTTTTCTAACTCCAGGTTTTTGGCACATTTCATTATGTTTGCCTTTGTCTTCTCGAGTTGCCCTTTGAAATTTTCTGTTCAATTCTTTTACTTCCTCATGTCTTCCATTTGCTTTAGCATCTCTACACGGGAAAAAAGTAAGTTTCAGAGTCTCTTCTAACATCCATTTTGTTCTCTTCCTTCTTTCTTGTTTTCTTCATGACCTTTTGTCATGTATGATGTTTTTCTTCCTGTATGATGTTTTTCTTCCTGTATGATGTTTTTCTTCCTGTATGATGTTTTTGACGTCATTCCACAGCTCTTCTGGTCTTCAGTTATTAGTGTCTAATGTATCAAATCTGTTCTTGAGATGATCTCTAAATTCAGGTGGGATATGTTCAAGGTCCTATTTTGACTCTCGTGGATTTGTTTTAATTTTCTTTAGCTTCAGCCTGAACTTCCATATAAGCAATAGATGGTCTGTTTCTCAGTCTGCCCCTGGCCTTGTTTCGGCTTTTCCACACATGTAGTCAATTTGATTACTGTGGATTCCATATGGTGAGGTACGTGTGTATAGTCACCTTTCATGTGGTTTAAAAATGGTATTTCCAATGAAGAAGTCATTGGTAATGCAAAATTCTATGATTTTCCAGTATTGTTTCTATCACCAAGGCCAGAATTTCCAACCGCTGATCCTTCCTCTTTATTTCCAGAGTTTCTACCTCGATCACCAGTAATTATCAATACATCTTGATTGCTCATTTGATCAATTTAAGACTGAAGAAGTTGGGAGAATTCCTCAATTACTGACTTGAATTGTTGATTCGTAAATTTGAATAACAGTGGTGTTAACTGGTCTTCCTGGTAGGCGTATGGATATTACCCTATCACGTACAATGTTGTACCTCATGACAGATCTGGATATGTTCTTTCTGATGATGAACGGGACACCATTCCTCTTCAATTTGTCCTCGGCATAGTAAACCATGTGATTGCCAGATTCAAAATGTCCAATACCAGTCCATTTCAGCTCACTAATGCGGAGGATATTATACGTTCCATTTCATTTTTGACAACTTCCAATTTGCCTAGATTCATACTTCATACATTCCATATTCTGATTACTAATGGATGTTTTCAGCTGTTTCTCTTTATTCTGAGTGTGCCGCACCAGCAAATGAAGGTCCCAAGGATTTTAATCCATTCGAGTCATCACAGTCAACTCTACCTCGAGGAAGCAGCTCTTCTTCCCCAGTCGCATTTTGAGTGCCTTCCAGCCGGAGGGCCTCATCTTTCGGCACATGGCTGACTGTATTCTGGAGCTATTCACAAGGTTACAGTAGTCAGCATTCCGGTGTTATCTGACCGTGTTCTACTGCTAGTCATTAAGTTGTCAGTGGCTAAACCTTCCCAAGTCGTCCGTGTCTCCTCCTTCCTAGTCTGTCTTAGTCAGGAAGCTCAACGGAAACCTGTCCACCACGGGTGACTGTTGGTGTTTAAAACATCGGTGGTAGCGCTTCCAGAAACACAGAAGTCACCTCAGTCCAGCAAACTGGCAGAGGAGTGGTGGGCTCAGGGGTTAGAGACATTGAAACACCACTTTCAGAAGTGCTTAAACCTAGATGTTGGAGATGTCAAGAAACATCCATTTTGATATCTTTGTTCAATAAAGGTTTCTATGGTTTTGAAGCCATGTTTTGGGTTTCTTGTATTTTTCCACAAGGCACAGAACTGTACACACAGAGAGAGGCCCATGTGAGCCGTGTCTGTGGTAAGCAATTATGTATCAACCTCATTTCTTTACCTCAAGGTAACAAATGCGCCACAGGAATACAACGCAATAACGGTGGGAGACACTGGGGAGAGGGAGGCACAATTTTTCTGTAAACTAGAGACCATCCTAAAAAAATATAAAGTCTGGTTTTAAAAAGCCAGCCAGCTGTAAAGCAGAGGGCTTTTTTTCTGGTTCTAGTAGGGGAGCTCAGTGCATACTGGGAACTGGCAGCTCTTTGTTCTTGGAAAGCCCCTCAGAAAGTTATTTCCAGGTAGACTGTCAAGGTTTCCTCCTCCCTCCCCTGACGATGCTAGTTCACTCTCTCCAGAGGGGTCCCAAGGCCTTCCACCTGCAATCCGGGGGTGGGTGTTGAGGGGGCCTCTCAGAGTCAGCAGGCCCCAAACACAGCCCTGCCCCCCATTTTTGTGCCCTGAGACTTGTATACTAAAGGCCACAGGCTGGGTGGCTCTGAGGATAAACGTTCTCCTCTCACAGGCTGCAGGTTGCGGGGGTCCAAGATCCAGGTGTTTACAGGGTGATGCTCCTGCAAGGACCCTTCCGGCCTCTGCCAGCTTCCGGTGGCCCAGCGTGTCCTGGGTGGTACAAAGGATCAATGTCTTCACCAAGGGGTGCAGGGTGGGGTCACCAACTCAGTGGTGCAGATATCAGGAGCCAGTTGTAGCAGGTCAGTAGGTGAAGACCCAGTTCCCACTTAAGTGTTGCCATAGCTGACCTAGTGGCCTGCCACCCAGGACACCCCTGGGGCCTGACAGAGCTTTCTCTCAGGCAACAACCTACACATCTCTAGGTCACCCTGCCCTGACCAGACATGGACAGACTTTCTGTCTCTTGCACCCACTCCCAGTCACCCCAGTAGCCATGTAGCGGCAGGCATGAGGCAGTGCCCCCTCTGGGTGGCATGTCCCCTCGTCCCCATAGTGCCTGGCCAACATCTGGCTGTCCCATCCTTCCCCAGGGCCCCTGGACAGTGAGTGCCCTGAGCTGGCCTTGCTAGTGGTGGGGTGAGTTGAAGACGAAATGGACAGAGGACCAGACACTGAGTCCATGTGTCCACAAGGGACAACCCTCCCCATCCCCACATGGGAGGGGCAGCCTTGCAGGCCTAGAGCTGGGCCACAGGACCCCCTGTCTGCGCCTTGAGTGACCTGGGGCTTGACCACTACTGCGGGAGAGCTTGAGCAGCTGACACACAGCTCAGGCCCCCAGCTGAGGGGAATGAAATGTTCTGGATTGCAGTTGTGTTTACCCAGGTGTGAACACTTGTCAAAACTTACCCAACTGGACACCTCAATCGTGAGCATGTGATTGTTTGTCAAACATACCTCAAGCTCATCTTTTAGAAATGAAGATGAAATCAAGCCTTCCTCAGACAAACAAAAACAAAAGGAGTAAGTCGAACAGTGGTGAGAAGGCAGCAGCTTGCTGCCTGACTCCATCTCTGCCTTGTCTTCACATGTCATCTCCCGTGTGTCCCCACACCTCCCACGTCTCTCTGTGTCTCTCCACATCTCCCATCTCTCACCCTGTGTCTTGAGGTCCAGTGAGGTCTAGTGCAGGATGACCCCAGTCAGAGGCCCTCACCTAATGACATCTGCAAAGACCCTCTTCCCAAACAAGGTCACACTTACAGGTACCAGGCATATAGACATTTACCCCATGACAGGAAGTTGGAAGCTTTGCCACCTTTTGGGGAGGTGGGGCAGGGGGTGGCCAAGAAGGTAAGCCTGCCCCTCGGGAGAAGGAAAGGTGGTAACAATACCAATGCCCGCTCGCTGTCTGGAGCAGCTGGGCTGCCTTCAGATGGGCCCAGCAGGTGTGAAGTTTGGAGTCTCCCCACAGTGGACCTCTGCAGGCCACTGTGTCCCCTTTGCTGGCTGCTCCTGGACACAGAGCCTGCCCTTGGGGTTCTGCATTACCAGTCGGCATGGCCCTCTCCACCCCCCTGACTGTTGTGTTTGCCCTCCTGGACAAGGGATGGAAGGTTGGGAACCAGGACTAGAGTGGGCCCGAAGTGGACGTTTCCCTGAAGGCCTTCTCCAATCCTACCCAAACCCAAGGTGCTCACCCCCATATTGGCACAGAGAGATGATGGGGGGGAGGGAGTGGGGAATATGGAAAGTCAGAGGGTGAGGCTCAAGGGTCTTCCTACAACTGGTGGTCCCAACAGCCTCTCCCTTGTCCATTGTCTCCCCTTCCAGGAGGCCCGATGCTGCTAGATGGGCAGGAAGACCCACACCTGAGCAGTGCTAGCGGGGGTCCTAGGAGAGAGCAGCCCTTCCACTCCATCAGCACCCCTTCCTCCTACAAAGGGGCAAAGCCTCCTTGGTCCCTGGTGGCCTGTAATCCCTAGCACCTAGCAGGAGATAATGGGCCGCCCCGGGGGCCCAGGGGTGGGTTACAAATAGCTTTTTTAAAGTCACCTGGCTCCCCTCATGCTGGGCTCAGTATTGTCCAGCCCAGTCATCCTGAGCCCCCTGGGGCTGGCCCTTACCCTCTGAGGACCCTGCTGGTCCAGGTCCAGTCCTCTGTCCTATTCCTGGTTCCAACCCCTGCTCTTCAGCCAACTTCTCAGAGAAACAGATCAGGCCTGGGGCTGACTTGAAGGTACCGTCTGTTCAAGTAGGAGACGGAACTAGTCGGTGCTAGGACCTCTGGCAGGATGCCCTCTGGCCTCAGCTGCTTGGCCAGGGTGGATGTTGTTCACCTAGGAACTGAGCGACACCCCAAGGAGCTGGAGCCAAAGTGTCCCCCAGGGGACTTGTCAAGGTCTGTTGGATGGAGAGCTTTTATAGTCTTTGCTCACCCTAGGGCCTTGTCCGGAGCCCCATCCAGCGTCCCTCTGTCCTGGACGTCTCCCCCCAGCCTTGCTCACCTAGAACTTGGGCTCATCCCAGAAGATGTCCTCAGCCTCCGGTGGCCTGTCGGGAACCCCAGAGGTTCATGTAGAGCCCTTGGTTCCCTAAAGATGAGGGGTAGGGGCCCAACCCCACCCTGCGGGAGGTTCTGTACAGGTCCAGGGATAAGGAACCCTCTCGTGAGCCCCTGCTCCCAGCTTTTCCCTCACTGCCTCTTCCTCTTCCTCCTTCTGGCCCTCCAACCCTCTCTTCCCCTGATGGTAAGCCCCAAACCTTCTGCCAGGTGCCCAGGACAGCCGAATGGCCCCCAGGAGCAGGGATGGGACTGTTCCGGGGCTCCCCCATGTGGCCGCTCTCTGAATTGCAGCTTGGCTGCTCGGTTCTGCGTGTTTCTGCGAACCCGGCTCTCGCCCCTCCTCCCTTAGGCTGCCTGAACCTCCACCACTTCCCAGAGGCCTCTGGTGCTGCAGGTCCATAGTGAGTCCTAGGATGGCTCCTTCCTTCCCCCTGGTCCAAAGACCACATGGTCTCCCTGAAGCCCGGACTTTGTCATCCCCACTGAAGGCCTAGCTAAGTATCTCTTTGTGAATACGTAAAACCAGGACTGCATTCGAACACGGAGTACACACATGCTAAAGATGGCGCCCTGCTGTTACATTGCAGGACAAACCATGGTCGGTGGTTCGAATTCCCTTGGAAGCTCTATGCAGGGGCGTTATGCACCAGAACGACAGGAAATAACCACCATAGCAAAGATCAGTCACGGCTCAAAGGGCAGGTGGTCTGCGGAGGGGTGGTGGGTCTGCCAGCTGTCATCCCTAGACAGCAGCTCTGATTCTTTTTGGGGACATTATCCGCCCTGCTCAATTGTGTCACCAAATGGAAATGCTGCCCAGGCAGCCAGGACAGGTCCAATCCCAGATCATCAGCGTTCCCCCAGCCCCCTCATCTACCTGAGCTCTGGGGTCCTGGGGTGGGGGTGGAGAGGTGGGGGACAGGCTTTGGTCTGAAGTTCTGGGAGACAGCGTGTGTGAGTTCCACAGAGATGGGGGCCAGGGGGTGCTTGTTTTGGGCACTCCCCCTGGGGCAGTGGAAGGGGGCACCCGAGAGAACACACAGTCCTTCTGACTGCCTCAGCCTTGTAGGGACGGGGTGGCTATTCTGCACAGCCCAGGGGCTAGAGGAGGGAGCAAACAGTGAGGACTAAAGGGCATGTCGGACAGGGGATCCCCTGGCCCCCATGATCTTGGGCCCCACTTTGAGCAGATGGGTCTCATTATCCCAGCCTGAGTCGTCCCTCCTGTCCACACCTGGGCCTTTGGACTTTCAGAGCAGAACACGTTTGTCTTCTCAGAACCACAACTCTGCCATTGCCCCCAAGAGCTGCCACCTTCTTTAGAAGTCCACCCCTCAAAGCAGTTAACACGTCTGGTTTCCTGATCCCCCCGTGACTCCCTGCCCCTATACAGTGGAAGAGTCCAAGGGGTCACCTGCTTGGCCAGAGGCCAGAGCGTCCGGCGAGTGACAGGTGAGGCCCTGTGGAGGGGACACCCACTGTTGCCCACCCCAGGATACACGCAAATCTATCAGCAGGGGCTACATCTCCATTAGCTTGGTAGGTAGAGGCTTCTTACCCCCCAAGTACCACAGTGTTGTCACAGTTTACCTGGTCCTAGAGTCTCCAGGCTACCCCCAGACACTTGGATGTGGGCTCTACAACACGAAGGGCTTGGTCCAGCAGGGGCTCTGGCCAGGGGAAACGACACCATGGTCAGTTCAGGACTGAAGTACAGAGCTGAAGCCAGACACTGTCCTCAGGGTGCTACCAGATCCACTGTGTACCCCAGGGGGCACTTACGGGCCTACGACCCTGGAAGCGGAGCGTCAGTTTCCCAGGGAGGTTGAAACAATGTGTCCACACACCCACCCACACACCCACACCCACACACACACCCCTTGTTCTGTGGACACACTGTCTCTTTGTGTTTCTGCTGCAGAGGGAGGTTTGGGGAGCTGGACTCTCCCTGGAATCCGGGAGGACTATGGGTGGAGTTACTTTGTTTACTTCTTGGTGTGCGCAAACCTGAGGTCGGGTTTTTCCATTCCTTCATGCCGGGCTGAGAACTAACCCCTGGTCACATTTGCCGCTTCCCAGAGATTCAGGCTCCTTCATCCTTGGGAAGGAGTGAGGGAGTCTCTGGCTGAAGCTGTTCCCTGGCCTGGAGGCATGGGAGGTGGGTTGGCAGGTTTACCAGGTGACCATCAGAGGAGGTGGGGGGGCGGGCAGCTCCTGACCCTGTACCCAGACACTGGCTGGGAGGGGTGGAAGGTACCCCTGGAAGCTTCCATGGAGAGGTTCCCCAACCTGGGGTCCACTGCCCAGCCCTCCACCCGTTCCCTCCCTCTTCAGCTCGGGATGTGGCCCCAGAGAACCCTGTGGGTGGGCCTCATCCTGCTGGAGACGCAAGGCAGACCCAAACCCAGGGGTCCCCATGGTCCTGGGGCTTCAGCCACTCCAGGACCTGAGCTACTTTCCACAAAATCTGTCTCCGCTGGGCCTAGCTGAGAAAGGAGGCCCACACCAGTCTGGAGAGGGAGGGAGGAGGTGCTGGTGGGCCCGACTCACACTCCCCTGACACCCCTCAAGTTTCTGTGAGGTGGGGAGACTCCCTGGCCTGGTGGCAGACCCAGTGGGCTCTGGAGTCGGATGAGAGGGGTCCAGGTTGCTGACAAGGTGGGCACCAGGAGCTCCGTACTACCTGGGTCTGCCCTCTGCAGTTCCAGGGGAAGGGGATGTCCTGGTCTGAGAGCCTTTAGAAAGAGGACAGACCAGACAGGAAGTTGTGTTAGGCCCCCTAGTGGCCTAATCAAGTAGGAGACCCCAAAAAGATCATCAGGACTCTAGTTTGATGCAAAAGCAAGAGGTTTATTTACCGGTGCTCTGGGGTCCACCTTCACAGACTCCTAAAAGCAGGAGACAAAGGTGACATTTGCCAATGCTCTGGGGTCCACCCTCACATAGACTCCTGAAAACAGGAGCTGAGGGCAACCCCGACTCACTATACACACAAGTTTTTATAGGGTTTCAGGGGGCATAATTGCCCAGCACTATAGATACAGTCTCTGATTGGTTGACATTTGTCAAAGTATGAGATGTTACAGTTTAATTGGTCATGGCATGAAGCAACCTTTTTAATCTATAAGCATATGGGTTTTGACAATTGCAAGTGTTTAGTGTTTAGGATATTCTCATTCGTCTGGGTCAGTCTGACCATTATGAGTTTCTCAAGGATTATTTTAATATTGAGGACTAACTGATTGACCTTGTCTCTGGAGGGAACTAAAAACTGAGGCCTAGTCTATTTAAAATGCTTCTTGAAGCCTGACTAAAGTTTGGTCAAGTCGCTAGGCAAAATCAGTTAGGGCCTTACAGTTGGTGGGTAGGGACCTCAGGCTCCACCCAGGCACCAGGCTCCCCTAGGGGCCCCTGGGGAGACAGCCGAGCATGTAACACCAGGACCCGCAGGGCTGGGGCGGGCACACTGCCCTTCCTGAATCTAACTCTGCTCCAGCCCTTGTCAATTTTTATCCAGGCTCTCCGGGCACCTGCTCTGAGTGGACCCTGGGTGGGCAGGACATATGCTGGGCTGGGGGTGGAGGTGTTACCGTAGGAAGCCCAGGCACCCCACCTGCCAACCTACCATGGTAGGAAGTGGGGTTGGGTGGGGGCAGGGTGAGTGCTGTTGCTGTCTGGGTCCCTTGGTGGAGGGAGGCACTAGTCAGAGCTGAGGGAGAAACCAGCGGCATTTGTTAAGACTCTAGGTCTCTGGGTGACTGCATTGTCTTCCTGCCCAGATGAGAGGGGAAGGCGCAGCTGGAGTGCCTATATGTGTGCCTGTATGTGGGGTTCCCCATAGCTCTTGACCAGGGAGGGTGGCCTGAGGTCTGGGAAGAAGAGGCTGGGTTCTGAGGACTCAGCGAGAGGGTGGGACCTGGGACACTGAAGGCCACCTGAGCCCAGTGACATAGGGGTGGTGGGGACAGGGAGTGTGGGGGCCAGCCTAATGGCTTGCAGTTTCTGGTTGTCCATGTGGAAGAGGCCAGGGTGGAGGTCAGCTTTGTACTGAAATGAGGGTTCAGGGCTGGAGGTGCCCGGCCCCTTGGGGAGCCAGTGGGCAGGGCCAGTTTGTGAAGGAGGCAGGTAGGCTCTAGGGAGAGGAGGTGGGAGAGGGGACAGATCCAAGCTTTCCGGGCCCGGGGACTCTGTGTAGAAGGACATGAAATGACAGATACAATTTAGGGCCATTGGCTGGGCCATGGTGAGGGAGCCTGATAAACTAGCCCGTGGACCTGGAGTGGAGGGGGCTTCCCAGGCCCAGGGGCTATCCTGTCTGTTGTTTGTCCCCATTTACCCCCCTTCCAGGCCCCAGTGCCCCTCATCTCCCACATCTGCCCGCCCAGTCGTGGGCCAGGCATGCAGGACCTGGGGGCCAGAGGCAAGCCCACTCAGGCCGCAGACCATAGGTTCCCCTCCCCAGCTTCTGGCCTGAAGATTCCATCAGAGGCTCCTCCCCACCTTCAAATTCTTTGGGGCTCAGTCTCAAAACAATAGGACACTTTGGAAAAGGCAGAACCAGAGACAGTGAACAGATCAGTGGTCATCAGGGGTCTGTGTGAGAGATGGACAGGTGGCGTCCAGGGCAGTGACACCCCTCTGTGGACCCTGCAATGGTGGACATGTAACCCAGGGAGTCAGTCCAGGTGGGAATTGCTGACGTTCTGTAACTTACGATATATCCATATTGGTTCAAGAGCAACAAAGACAAGGACTGTAAGACCCTAACAAGCCGAGAACAGTATATGGGGGCCAGGTCCCAAACACTCAGTACTTCTGCCTCATTCTCTGTAAACTAAAATGGCCCCAAACAAAGTCTAGTGTGGGGCGCCCCCACACGAAACAAGTCTGTAGACTCAGAGACAACCTTTAAGAGAGCGGTGACCTAGAGGATTACTGCCACCTTAGATGGCCAGAGCATCTCCTCAAAGGCCCCACCACCCAGAGCTCTGGTTGGGGGATGGGCTGTGGACCAGCAGGTGGGAGGTCTGAGGAGGTCCAAGTGAGTCTGCTCCCAGGAGCATATTCAGGGACTCCACAGAATCCCCGGGCCTTGGCCACCTGCTTCCCTCACCTAGGGACCTGGGACCTTGTCCTAGAAGACCACCTCCCCCTCACACCCTGGAACTCCTGTCTTGGGTCCTCTGGTTCTGGGCCACCACCTGTTGATCCAGACAGAACACCTTGTCTCGGACCATTTCCTCCATTCACCCCAGAAACCCGTCCTGGGTCACCTCCACCTCACACCCAGGGAGCCCACATCCTGGACCACCTCCCCCTTGTCCTATTCAGAGTCACCTCCCCTCACAAGCCAGGACCCCCACCCTGGGCCACCTGTCCCTCACATGCTGAGACCCCCTGTCCTGGGCTAGCTCCTCCCTAAGCGCCCAGGTTTTATTGCCCTGGGCCTCGTTTTCCGACCTCCTGCCCCACAGTGCCAGTCTCCCTTATCCTGGGTCACTCCCCTTGCCCCAGAGCCTGCTCACCACTGATTTCGGAGGTGTCCTTGTCTTGGCACCAAATCCCCAAGGCTGGGGCTTAGCCAAGAAAATAGGCTGGGAGCTCTGAAGTGAGGTGGGAGGCTCTCCAGTCCCCCTCCCGGGATAGTGCCTTAGACTCTGAGCACTGCAACAGGGATATCACAAATGGGGGCTTTAGAAAACAAACTTTCTTCCTCACAGTTCTGGAGGCGAGGAGTGTAAATTCAGTGCGTGGCTTTGGGAGAATGTTCTTGGTCTATTTCAGTTTGTAGCATCAGCTCTCCTTGCAGTTGCTGGCCTTGTACTTTCTTCATCTCCAGCATCATTAGAAAGCATCTGCCTTCCCATGTGTCTGTGCTGCCCCTTATGCCCACATGGACTTGCTACACACACCTACAATATATACCTGTGTGTGTCAGTGTGTCCTGGTGTGGCGCTGTGGGTTAATGCACTGAGCTACAAAGTCGGTTTGATCCGCAAGTTCCGCGGTTCAAGCTCACTAGCTGCTTCTCGAAAACGCTATACAGGGTCCCTATGGGTTGGAACCGACTCGATGGCACTTAACAACAAGTCCTCGTGTGGCGCTGTAGGATCAACACTGGATTTCAAATCACAAGGTTGGCAGTTCAAACCCACTAGCTGCTCTTCAGAAATGCTATACAGTCACTAGGAATGACTCAGAGCCAACTCGACAGCATTGACAACAACAATATATGTACATTGTTGTTAGTGGCATTGAGGTGGTTCTGGGTCACTCATAGTGACTCTGTGGAGGCTTTCTGAGGCTTTAAATCTTTGCAGGAGTAGAAAACCTCATCTTTTTCCCGAAAAGCAGCTGGTGGGCTAGAACCACAGACCTTGTGGTTCACAGTCCAGTGCTTGTTGCATGGAGTCACCATGCTCCCAGGCATATGTTCTGATTCTTGTTAAGTGCCATCAAGCTGGTTCCTACTCATAATGACCCTGCAGAGGGTTTCCGAGGAGCGGCTGGTGAGCTTGAACTGCCAACCTTGTGGTCCAGGGCTTATCCTACAGCACCGCAACAGGAGTCCAAGTATATGCACATGTATGTTGTTGTTAAGTGCTGTAAAGTCGGTCCCAACCCATAGCGACCCTGTATAGGGTTTCCGAGGACCGGCTGGTGAGTTTGAACCATGGGTCTTATGGTTCAAATCGACTTTGCAGTGCAGCGCATTAACCCATACTTACACATATATATACATATATCTATAACTATAGAAAGTCCTGGTGTGACACTATGGGTTAATGCGCCAGACTGCAAAGCCTTTTGAACTGCAAGGTTGTGGGTTCAAACTCATCAACTGCTCCTCGGAAACTCTATACAGGGTCGCTATGGGTTGGCACTTCACAACAACAACAATGTACATAAACTGTTGCCAAAAAAATACACACGGAATGTAACATTGCCAAGTCAACATTTTCCAGGTACATAGTTTAATGATATCAATTACATGATAGCAATCAGCACTGCTAGTAGGTGCCAAACGTGCCCCTGTGAACAGAAACTCATTGCGCCCTCCCCCCACGACCCTCTCCCCCTCCCTCCCGCTCTGGTAGTCACTCAGAGACTTTGAACTCTAGACTTTTGCCTGTTCTCAGTGTTTCATGTAAGTGAGACCATACAGTATTTGTTCTTCTCATGTTTCCTAATTTTACTCAGCATAATGCTTCCTTTCAAGCTCCATCGATGCTGTAGCATTTCTCCCACTGGCAGAGCAGCAGTTCACTGTGCGTAGGGACCACATTGCGTTTCTGCGTCCCTCTGGTGCTGGGCATGTAGGTTGTTCCACTTTGGGCTCTTGTAACTAGTCCTGTGGTCAACACTGATGGACACGTGTCTACTGGCTTCAACTAGGAGTGGAATTGGGTCACATGGTAATTTTATGTTTAGCATTTTTAGTAACCGTCTAATTGTTTGCCACAGCAACTGTACCACCTTGCATTCCTACCAGCACTGGAAGGGACTCCTAGTGTGGCTCTGTACGGTCAGCACTGGACTTTGAACTACAAGGTCAGCAGTTCAAACCTACCAGCTGCTCCTCAGAACCCCTATGCAGGGTTGCTATGAATCAGAACCGATTCCATGGCACTTATCCAACAGTAGTGGATAAGAGTTAAAATTTTCCCATATCCTTGTGAGCGTTTATTTTCTGCTTATTTGTATTTGTTTTTGTTTTCATCTTATTCATATCGATGAGAATGAGCTTGTCTCTCATGTGGTTTCAATGTACATTTCCCTGATACTGCGTATCATTACATGTGTTTGTAGCCATTTGAATGAACTTTTTGATGAAATGTCTGTTCAAGTTCTTTCCACAGTTTTCATTGGACTGTTTCTTTTTGTCATGTCAAGTTGTGAGGTTTTATATAGATGGTGGTGGTGGTGGTGGTTATGTGCCATGGAGTCAGTTCCGAGGCTATAAATCTGTTTAGCTGCAGAAAGTCTCATCTTTCCCCCATGGAATGTCTGGTAGTTTCGAACAGCCTGACTCATAATCCACTACACATATACATACACACACATATATCATACACACACACACACATATATATATGTACACATACACATATATACATGCACACATACACATATATATATTCACATACACACACACACACGTATGATATTGGACCCTTGTTGGATATACACCAAAAACCAAATCAAACCTACTGCTGAATTGGACTCATGTTGTTGTTGTTGTTGTTAGGTGTCATTGAGTCGGTCCTGACTCATAGTGACCCTGTGCACAACAGAACGAAACACTGCCCGGTCCTGAGCCAACCTCACAATCTTTGTCATACTTGAGCCCATTGATGCTGCCACTGTACCAATCTATTTTGTTGGGGGTCCTCTGCTTTTCCTCTGTCCCTCCACGTTCCTAAACATGATAATCTTTCTCCAGGGACTGGTCCCTCCTGACAATATGTCCAAAGTAAGGAGCTCTGGTAGCGTAGTGGTTATGAATCGGGCTGTGAACCATAAGGTCAGCGGTTCGAAACTACCAGCCGCTCAGTGGGAGAAAGATAAGGCTTTCTACTCCCGTAAAGATTTACACCCTCGGAAACCCTGTTACAGGGTCGCTATGGGTCGGAACCTACTCGATGGCACTTAACAACAAC
>NW_006408574.1:1195539-1204776 GCF_000296735.1 Chrysochloris asiatica | reverse complement strand
TTTCTGAGACTGTAAATCTTTATATTACCAGACAGTCTTATCTCTCTCCTGAGGAGCTGATCATGGGTTTGAAACAACCACCTTGCAGTTAACAGTCTAACGAGTCCCCAAAAATTCTCTCTCACTTTGTGTCTTTTCACTTTTCCAACATGTTTTAGGGATAAATTCACCACCACCACCTGCCCCCCCAGGAGCCTCCCGCCTCTCTCTGACGCTATGCCCAGGACAGTGGCTGTCTGTCCCCCATCCCTGCCCTATTTGGGGCCATCTGGGAGGGCGGGTGCAGAAGGTCAGGCCCCAGGCCCACTGGTCCCCAGTGAGTAATGAAGGTCACAGACTTGGGTCCACCAAGGGGTCCTGTTTTGTCACCACCAGCAGCTCCTTGGAGCTAACTGTCCCCCCCCCATGGAAGACCCTGTACTCCCCCTGATTTAATCACACCTCTTCCATGCCCCAAAGTTGGCAGTTTGAGCCCACTAGCTGCTCTGTGGAAATAAAATGAGACTTTCTACTCCCACAAAGATTTAAAAACCTTGGAAACCCTATACAGGTTCATTATAAGTTGGAACCGACTCTGAGGCACTTAAAAACAACTTCCTGGGCCCATCCCCAATCAAGAGGCACCCAGTTCAACCAAGTACTGATGGGACCACACCCCATAACAATGCCCAGGTCTGCCCCTCACCAGGGATCCATCCAGGGCTGGGAAGATGGAGGGGCCAAGGGGCCAAAGAGGTGTGGACTGAGGACCAGGGGTGCAAGGTGATGGGTCAGCAGGGGTGGCTCCGTGCCCGTGCCCACCCTCCTACCCCTGCCATGCCTCATTAGAGGGCTGACCCTGAGCTTACACCACTCCAATGGGTCTCAGGGACCAGTCACACCAGGGGGAAGACGGGTTTCCCGTTGCCAGGAACCAGCTTCTAGCAGGGGCCTCCAAACCCTGGGGGTGGGGGGGCTGGGGAGGGGGAACCTGCTCCTACAACCTGGCTGGGCCTGTGCCCAGGGCTGGGAGCACAGTCTACACCACACCCAGGAACTCTTCCAGATCTCCTCTTTTCCCTGAGGACAGAGACCAGGTTGGGGAGGGGGCTCCGGGAGAAGTATCCCTCTTCATGGAAACTCACACCTGCCTATGGACCTCCAGCCGAGATGTCAGTCTGGGCTGGGGCCTCAGGCCTGGGAAGGGGGCAGAGTCATGGATAGTGCCAGGTCCTTTAGATCAGCCAGTCCACCCAGAGGGACTTCTGGAGGGAGGGGGCAGGGAGATATGGGAGCTGTGAGCAGTCCCAGCCTCAGCCCATCACGGGACGGGGAGACCCAGTTCTGGGTGTTGTCATTGCTGCTTCGACCTTGGAAATCAGATGACTCTGGGCAGGACCACATGATGCAGCCAGCTGCAGTGAAGACCAGGGATTTGGGCCCATGTCCAGAGAGGCCCACGGCTGAAGAAGGACAACCCCACAGAGCTGAGGAGGCTGTACCCAGCATGCCCCACGAGGGTGGCAGGTCCGATTTCTTTACCTTGGCTGAGCCTCTCCCAGCACCTGGACCTGCTGACCTCTCAGGACTGCCCTCTTAGGGCACACCGGGGGCTTTGTGTCTGCTCAGGGTCTGTGGGCTTGGAGAAGGTGAGTTGATGGAACAGTGGGATGGAGACACAAGGGGTCCTGGCTCCAGGGGGCGGTGACCATGGCCTCAGAGGCAGCACAGCATTCCTCCATCAAGGCCAACTGGGGGTGGGATGGGTCAGCTTCTGGGGTCTAGACCGAAGGGCCTGTTGCATAAGCAACCCCCGAGAGGAATGAAGCTGCAGCTGTGTGGGGCCACCAGCCCTCCCCCCTCAGCATCACAAGCTTCCACTGGGCTGTCCTTGGATGTTGGGAGGAGTCCCAGCAGGCCCCATAAGTAGGGGTCTCCCTGGTACCCTCTGTCCACTCCTGCCTGCTTCCACTCTCTGCCTACACCGCTGGCTCCTGGCTCCAGAGTCCACTCAGGCCCCAGAAGAATGGCAAGACGATACCCACTGTGGATGGGCTTGGTCCTGCTAGGGGTCTTTGGGGTCCTGCAGACGCCCACCCAAGCCAAGGTCTCTGTGCAGAACAACTTCCAACAGGTTGAGGTGAGGGGCTCCCCAGCCAGGGAAGGGGCCCTCCCTGGACCCATGGTCTCCCTGGACAGAGGTGTTAAGTGGGGCTGGAGGGAGAGCAAGTCCGGGCACCTGCACTAAGGTGACTATGAGAGGCCAGTTAGCACACGGGTCACACATGTGTACGTGCAGACGTGACGCAAACACTTCGTTCCTACAAGCACACTAAGACAGAGAAAATCCAGGCAGATGTGCGTGGGTACCCACCCGGCGGATAGACGTGAGCTGAGCAGAAGGGCAACTCTGCCTGGCGCCAGCTGGGTCACTGGACCCAAACACCGACCCCCAGGGACATGGGAGTGGAGGGAGGGGTGGGGGTAGGGCTGGCCCCCCTTGAAGCGGGTAGGGGACAGGCTCACTTCGGGTGGCTGGGTGGGCATGATCTGCATTGGGAGCAGGGTGTGGGGCGGGGCTGACCCTGGATGAGCTTGGAGGGGTCATACTGGAGGAGGAGTGTGCACCCATCGGCCCAGGAAGGTCTCAGCCGACTGGGTGGGCGCCGTTCACTGCAGTTCCTGGGGGAGTGGTTCACCGTGGGACTTGCCTCCAACTGGACCTGGTTCCGGGAGAAGAAGGGACTGTCCATGTGCAGATCGATTGTGGACTCCTCTGAGGACGGCAGCCTCAACCTCACCTTCACCTTTGCCAGGTGGGCCGTGGGGGTGGGCTTCGGGGCTCAGAGGACACTGCTCTGTTGTCCCAGTCTGGGGATGCTGTGTCCTGACCGGTAACCTTAGGGTGACGTCCCCCCAGGAAGGACAAGTGTAAGACCTGGAGTCTAGTACTGCAGCCGGAAGGGCCTTCAGGCCACTACACGTACCAGAACCCCCGTGAGTGGGGTGGGAACGCCCCGTCCCCGGGTGGTGGGGGGAGGTGAAGGCTGGTCCTGCCCAGGCCATGAGGAGGTGGGCGGGAAGGGAGCAAGCCCTGTTTGTCCCTGGCTGGGAATCCCACTCTGTCCGTCTGATAGGTGCACCCTCCCCCACAGTTCCTCCCCCACCCCACACACCCACCCACCCACCCAGCAGATGGCCTCCCAGCTGAGACAACTTTCCCAAGCCAGCACGTCCCCCGCCCGTCTCCCAGGGCAGTTTTGGGGGATTCGTGCAGGCAGGAAGCGCTGAGCTGGGCTCCTGACCGCATGGGGCCGTCCCTCCCACTCCCCAAAGCGGAAGAGGCTCAGGGCAGGCTGGGGGGGTTGAGGGAACGGGGTCCCCCCAACCAGGGTGGCCGCGTGGTTGCAGACTGGGGCAGCGCGCTGGAATTCTCGGTGGTGGAGACAGACTATGCCAACTACGCCCTGCTATGCACCGAGGGCCTCAAGACGTCCGGGCATTACGTCCGCATTATCAGCTTGTTCAGTACGTGCCCGGGAGGGCTCCTGAGGCCGGGGGGGGCCGGAACAGAGCTGCCCCCGCTGAGACCGGCTCCTGCTCCTCCCCTCCCCGCAGGCCGGACCCAGACCCCCAGGACCGAGTTTAAGGAGAAGTTCATTGCCTTAACCAAGATCCTCCTCCCCTTCACAGAGGACTCCATTGTCTTTCTGTCCCCCAGCGGTGAGGGCCCCTAATCCCAGGGGCGGGGATTAAGTCCGATTAGAGGCTGGCTTCCCGTTGGTGGACCTTGGGGTGGGCTGACCTGCCCGAGGCTTTGGGGGTGGATGGCAGAGATCCACGTGTCCTTTACCTCTGGAGGTGGTTCTTCAAGAAAGCCCCTCTTCACATTTAACAAGTATTGTAGGATAAGCACTAGACTGCAAGGGCGGCGGTTCAAATTCACCAGCCACTCCTCTAAAACCCTATTCAGGGTCGGTGTGAGTCAGAACCGACTTGAGGTTTGTTGTGAAGTGACTTCCAGTGGATTCTGACTCATCGCCACCTTGTATAGGGCTTCTGAGGAGCAGCTGGTGGATCGTGAGGGTAGTAGTCGAGTGCCTACATTAGAACTCCATGGTGTGGTGACCACCAAACTATGTTGAGCTCCAATCCATGGGGAGCCCCAGCCTAGGGGAGGCAAGCATTAAAATGGGAGCCAGCTCTTCTGGTCCGTCCTCCACCCAGAGTAGGTGTGTTCTTGTCTGAAGTGGACAAAGGTCACCACACAGGGGCTTGGGGAGGAGTGGGGTGTGATGGATGTTGTTCCATTTGGGGTCTCAGCCTGGAGGGCCTACTCAGGTTAGGGAGAAGCTAGGGTCCAGGTGGGGGATTGTGGCCAAGATTTGGGGAGGGCTGACCTCAGCCACTTGGCTCCTTTCCCCACAGATAAGTGCATGGAGGAACACAACTAGGTGAGTTGGGTTAGACTGTGGCCTGGCTTCACCCTGCAGTCGTCCTTCACTTAGTCCCTCATTCATTCACCCACCAACGCAGACTCCGAGACACACACCTTCCGAGACACACACCTTCCCGCCATCCCTCGCTTCCACCCCAAGGAACTTGTAACCAACCACAGGGGTGTGGTGATGAGTCATCTTCCCAGAGAGGTCCAGGGTTCCTAGAGGAAGGGGCAGGGCAGGGTGTTGGGGTCTAGTCTTAGGGGGATTCTCCAGCTGTTCTGGCCCCTGGTGATCTGGAGGGTAAATTTCCTCTGTGGAGCCATAGCCAGAAGTGGAGCTGAGGACCACCCTCTAGTGGGGCAGGGAGGGGGCAGAGTGCTGCTGCCCCACTGGCCTGCTCTTCCCTCCTGACCAGGTTACCAGCCCTGGAGCCTCTTTGACCTGCCTGTTCCCCCACTTTCCTCCAGACCCAAGATCCCCACCGCCCCAGCCTCCTGGGCTCTTTATTCTGACTCCAAGAAATAAATCCTGAAGCAAGCAGCTAGCCTGGCATCTGTCTGTCCCTGTAGCCTTGGATCCTGTGGGTCCCTGGACCTCTGTCCCCTCCCAAGGGTGACTGGCTTTGTGCCAGGTGCCACCACCATGGGGTGGTCAGAAGCCTCAAGTGTTTGTTCCTGGTGGGGAGTGGGGTCAGCAGTCAGGACAGCTGAAAAGAGGGGCTTCTGGCTGTACCCCTCCCAGCCCACACAGGGCTGTACCCTTCCCACCCTCCCTTCTCCCATCACATTCCCTGCAGCTGCCAGCCTGCTTGCGGTGGTCCTTGTCCCAGGTGGGCATCAGTGCCACACCTGGCCCAGCACCCCCCTGGCCAAGAGCGGCTGAGAGCCACGAGAGCTTTGGGTCCATGGGTTTCGTAAGGTGTGAGTTAGCACACTGTGATTGGGCGGAGACCAGGGCTTATGGGGATAAAGAGGGCGATGTCTCTAGAGTCTGTGCCCACCAATGGAACAGGCCACCCCTAGACCCCCTCTGGCACAAGCTGGGTCTCAAGAACACACAGCTCTGCACAGGCACCCAGGGGTCCCTGGGGGGTTACCCTTCCTGCCTCTGATTCCATCACCTTAGCCTCCTGGCTCACAGTGTGCAGAACCCACTGAAGTCTGTCCACTGGCCCCTCCCCACCTGGGCAGACCTTTGCCAGAGCCTACAGAGCCACCAAGGTAGGCCAGAGAAGAGGGTGCTCAGGACAAGCTTCCGGGGGCGTGTGCCAACAGTGGGCCCCTTTTCCTTGGACATCCCAGAAGGGCTGGGGGGACTGGCCCTGAGGCTGGCAGAGGAAATCCGGGGAGTGGGCGGGTTTGGGTGGAGGGCAGCAGGGCCAGGGTGCTTCAGGGTGCAACCCGATCGGGGGCCTATCTGAGCGGGCTCTAGCCCAGGACAACCAGCCAGTGCCCCAGGGCACCTTTGGGACATAAAGGCTGTGAGCAGCGGAGGCCACACAGAGCTTCTGTCTGTCCACCCTCCTGCTTGTCCTCTGGTCACCACACCGCCATCTCCACCATGCTGCAGGTTGTACTGGTCACCACCCTCCTGGGCCTGCTCGGGCTGACCCCCGGAGATGCTCAGGTGCCTGTCCAGGCCAACTTCGATGCCAGTCAGGTACGCCCTGGACTTCACTTTTCCTCCCTGCCTACCTCTCCCGGCTGTTTCTCTGCCCCGTACCCTGAGTCTAGCTCAGACCTAGGGAGCTGGGTAAAAGCCTCATTGCCTTGCCCCATGGAACTGGAGGTAGGAAGGGTGGTCAGGCTGTACCCACCCCCAGTCCCAGAACCTCTAGCTAGGACAGACTGCAGCTGCCCCCAGTTCTGAGTTGGGGTGCCACTGGTCCTGGGCTTGGCTGGGAAACAGGGAAGCACAGGGACCTGCGGTCAGGAGCAGGGGTCAACTTCCAGCTCTCCCTGGCTCCCACTCTGCAGTTCCAGGGAATCTGGTACGTGGTCGGGATGGCCTCTGATGACCAGGCCTTCTTGGAGACCAAGGATAACATGAAGATGCCTGTAGTCTCAGTGACCGCCATGGCTGATGGCAACCTGGGTGTCAAGTTCGGGTACCCCACGTAAGTGCCCCCTTGAGCCCGATCCCAGACCTCAGGTATGAAGCCAGGTGTGTAGGTGTGTCCCTGATGCACTGGGACAGGATCTGACAGTCTCCACGTCCTCCGTGGGCTGCAGGGGTCAGCAGGGGCAGCTCACCCATCTCCAGGCCCCTGCTGGGTGACCTCCACCATAAGCCTCAGTGTTGAGGAAGCTGTGTGTGTGTGTGTGTGTGTGTGTGTCTGTCTGTCTGTCTGTCTGCAGTGGAGACCAGCAGGCCTCTCAAACCCAACCCCCCCTACCTTGAACATGCACTTCTCTCTCCTTCCCGCACTCTGGTGTGAGTTCCCTCACCTGTAAAGTGATCACAGAGGACCTTTGTTCTGTATTGCGAACCAAAAGGAGTCTGGGGTGGGTCCTGTGTTCAGTGGGCTTGGCTAGGGGTCCTGCCGGTCAGGGGTTCTGCTGGCTCCTCCACAGGCCCGATGGCGGATGCCAGCAGGTGGATGCGACCTTCACCAAGGGTTCTATGAATGGGCAGTTCAGCAATGTGGGTAAGGTGACAGAAAGGATGGTGGGCCTCAGGGGATGGAGGAGGCTTGTTGGGGTTCCTGCGTGGGCACACGGGGCTCAGCTCTTGCCCGCTCTCAGCCATGGCACAGACAGACATCCGAGTGGCAAACACCGACTACAAACAATATGCTGTGATGTTCTTCCTGACGGACAAAGGAGGGGTGCAGAACAAGTGGCTGCAGCTGTACGGTGGGTGCGCCGGGCCTGCTGTCCCCCAGTACAGCCTTCCCCTCCAGAGCCTGCGTATGTTCTAGCACATTCCAGGATGCTCACACTTGGGCGGGCGGATTCACTGACCCCCAGCTGTCTCCTGGGGACCTCAGCGTCTGAAGCTGTGGGTCCAGGAGCCCTCTCCATTCCGTCCCCTGGTGCCCCTCCCTGGCCTGTCTCACCAGCTCCCCTCCCCCCCACCTGCAGCCCGGACTCCTGAACTGGTCCCAGAAGGTGCTCAGAACATGCAGATGTTATCATCCCAAGTGGGTCTGGACCCCAGCCAAGGGGCCCTGCTGCCCAAGTCTGGTGAGCAACGTTCCTACCCCCACCAGAACCCAGGGCTGCCGAAGCCTGGAGACCCTAGACCCACACTATAGACCCACTGACCCCAGGTGTGGGGTGGGAAGGTGCCCGGTTTGTTCCCAGGAGGGATGGGAAGCTGGGGCTTGGGAAGACCCTTAGCCTCTCTCTCCCCCTCAGATGAGTGTGCCAATGCCTTCTCCCAGGTAAGTGTGTCCTTCCTGGGGTTCCAACCTGGGGACAGGGGATGTGCCTCCTGTGGGGTGTGGGGTGGAGATCAGAGCCTTAAGGACAGCAAGTGGCGGTGGGGGAGGGCGCCCCGGACTGACGACACTCTTGCCTCACCCCTACTTCGCCTCCCTAGTGAGAGACATCGCACAGAAGCACAGAGGTGGAGGGGGCCCGGCTCTCCTAGTGCTCCGGGTGCATGTGGAACACCCCCACAAGCACCCCATTTCTCTCCATACCCCCATCCCTAGCATAATAAAGTCTTTGAAAGTCTACAACGGTGTGTTTTTCAGGGGGGCAGGGAGGCAGGGACAAGGAGCGGGACTGGAGTGGGGTGGCTGGGGGCGGGGCTGACGCAGTTAGCTGTCCCACCCGGGTAACATTTGCTTAGGAGGGACCCAGGCCTTCCCGATACCTTAGGCCGCGGTCCTAGGCCAGATGCTGACTTCATGTGCCTGGCATAGCACCTCTGTGGGTCCTTCCCAAAGCCAGGTAGAGGAGGCAACAGCCCCTCTGTGCCTAGGCTCCTCTACCCACCCCTGATGGCCCCTGCATGGGGTGGGGTCTCAGCTCCTGATGGTGCCACCTATACACATAGAAGGCTCTGGCAGCCCCAGCCCCTCTCCTGGGTCTCTATAGGAGCGTGGTGACACTGTAGGAGAAACACTGGACTGAAAGCCACATGGTCAGTGGTTCGTGCCCACCAGCAGATCTGCAGTGGAAAAATGATGCTTTCTTCTCCTACAAAGATTTAGTCTCAGAAACCCTGCATAGAGTCACTATGAGTTGGAAGTCCCCAACGTCACTTAACAACAATAGATATCATCGCTGAAGTGCCATCAAGCAAGCCCACTCCCACCCACTCATTCTGAATCAGGGTTTCCAGGACTGTATCTCTTTACCAGACAGACACACTTATCTTTCTCCTGCAGAGCAGCTAATAGGTTTCAACTGCAGACTTTGTGGTTAATCTAACCCACAGCACCCCCAGCGCTTCTTAAATGATCATAGTGTCTGTATTAAGTATTTCAGCATAAGGTAATGGTGACAAGAATGTCAGAATGATGATGCTCCATCGATCTGGGTCCTGTGTGTGTGAAGGTCACCACACTGTCAGCTCTGTTTTCTGTTGACTAGAAATGTCTCAATAAAAATAAAAGTGAAATTCTGTCTTTCCTGCCTCCATTGCTTGGTTTGATGTGGGCCTCTGGGCTGGGGGTGTCCTGGCAAAGGGTGATCCTCACTCCAACTCGCCTGACCCCTGGGTCACATCCTTGCCCCTCGCCTGGCTCTGGCTAGACGTACACGACCTACCTAAACCTATACAGAGTAAAGTAGAAAACTTGAACAGACCCATCACAAAAGAAGAAATCGATCAGGTCATCAAAAAATTCCCAACCAAAAGAAGT
>NW_006408574.1:1193623-1194970 GCF_000296735.1 Chrysochloris asiatica | reverse complement strand
CAGACAAGGATGCCCTTTGTCACCACTCCCATTCAATATTGTGCTGGAAGTCTTAGCCAGAGCTATACGGCAAGACAGGGAAATTAAAGGCATCCAAATTGGCCAAGAGGAAGTAAAACTCTATTTTCAGCTGATATGATCCTATACATAGAAAACCCCAAAGACTCAGTGAAAAAGCTACTAGACATCATTGGAAGTTTCAGCAAAGTGGCAGGATATAAGATCAACATACAAAAATCAGTTGGATTCCTCTATACCAAAAATGACAGTGTTGAAAAGGCCATTAGGAAAGCAATACCATTTACAATAGCCACCCAAAGGATGAAATATCTAGGAATAAATGTAACCAGAGAAACAAAGGACTTATACAAAGAAAACTACAAAACACTACTACAAGAAACCAAAAGAGACCTACAAAAATGGTAAAATGTACCATGTGCCTTCCTAAGGATAGGAAGCCTTAACATTGTGAAAATGTCAATACTGCCAGAGCAATTTACACATATAATGTAATCCCAATCCAGGTTCCAATGGTCTCAGCTCCTGATGGCGCCACCTATACACATATACATAGAAGCCTCTGGTAGCCCAGCCCCTTTCCTGGGTCTCTATAGGACCATGGTGATTGTTTTTCCATCTTCAAAGAGATGGAAAAAACAATTACAAACTTCATATGGAAAGGAAAAAGACCAAGGATAAGCAAAGCACTGCTTAAGAAGAAGAATGAAGTTGGACGCCTCTCCCTCCCTGATTTAAAAATTTACTACACGGCTACAGTGGTCAAAACAGCTTGGTACTAAGCCAATGAAAGATCCATAGATTAATGAAACAGAATCAAGAATCCAGAAATGAGCCCATCCTTTTGACAAAGGACCTAAGTATATCGCATGGGGAGGAGATAGTCTCTTCAACACATGGTGCTGGCAGAACTGGAAAGTGATATACAAAAGATTGAAAAAAAAGACCTTTATCTCACGCCTTATACAAAAGCCAACTCAGCATGGATTAAAGACCTAAATGTGAATCCCAGAATTATAAAAGCCATCAATGAAAAAATAGGGGCAAATTTGAGGGCTGTGATAGAGGGCACAATTCAAAATGAAGAGAAACAGCTGTAAATATCCATTAATAATCGGAACATGGAATGTACAAAGTATGAATCTGAGAAAATTAGAAATTATCAAAAATGAAATGGAATGCATAAACATCGATATTTCAGGCATTAGTAAGCTGAAATGGACTGGTTGGTATTGGCCATTTTTAATCTGACAACCACATGGTTTACTATGCTGGGAATGACAAATTGGAGGGGAATGGTGTTGCATTCATCGTCAAAAAGAACATATC
>NW_006408574.1:1180147-1185823 GCF_000296735.1 Chrysochloris asiatica | reverse complement strand
TGGGGCTGATGAAAGGAGATGGGGATAGGTCTCTTGTGGTACAATAGTGAATAATTGTTATCAGGACTGACTGTGGGTTGCAAATGTAAAGGCAGATGTTTTGTAACAAAAGGAGGGGAGTGGTTGATTTTGCAGTCCAGGAGCAGAGGACCCTGGGACCATCAAGGGAGAAATGCTGAGTGGGTGATCCTATCCAGAGAAGCAATGACGCCAGAGATGGAGGCGGAGAAGATGACATGGAGAGATGGAGCGGCTGGGGACTCTGTACTCAGGGAGGGAGAGGGGCTGTGTGCTGACAGTCAGGGCGAAGGCTTGCTGTGTGTATACTTTGGTTGTTTGATGATGCATGGAGGAGATTGTAATCATTGCAATGAAATGAAATATGATAGGATGACTGTAAAGCTGATGTTCTCCCATGTAAACTATTACTCAATTCACAATAAAAACTTTTAAAAACAAAAAAACGCATTCAGAAGCCTACGAAAGACTTCCCTTTCTGGTGTGGGGCAGCCACTTAGTCAGCCTGGACAGGTCTTGTCCTGCACTACCCGGCTCTGGCCGCATGAGGGCAGTCCAGAGCCATATCACCTAGAACCTAGGGAGATCCATTTACAGTCAGACCTCTTCTCTGAGCCCCAGCGGGACCCGTAGGAGTTAAAGCTCCTGATGGACCTCCCGTTGACCCCACTGCCACTCATCCTCTGGCTCACACTAGCCTCAGGACTGTGGGACACTAACTGTCCCCGGCTACTTTGTTAGGGCAGCCTGGGGACACTAAGGTACTTGGGAGAGCAGTGGGCTTACAGCTGGGCTCTGCCCTGGGCTGGAAGGGAAAAGAGAAGAGAGCCGATGCCCCCTATGTTGTGGTAAGCATCTGGCGGATATGTGCCATTCATGGTTACTGACCAGTCACTGACCAAAGCCTGAAGTCTGTAGGGTGGTCGGCAACACCCCTCCCCCAAGGGGCCATCGACAGTCCTCCTCAGTCCTCTGTGGACACATGACCTTCATGTCCCTGTCCCTGGGGGTGGCTGCTCCTTCTCTGTATCCTTTGGTCACCATCTGCGCCCTCCAGGTGTAGGCAAGATCTTCCACCCAGGCTGCGTGAAGAGCCCCTCACCTTCTGTGTGGTGTGGACCCATCCCATCAAATGAACACATCCCATAAACTCTTTCTTTTATTGTGGATTGAATTGTGCCCCCCCAAATCAATGTCAACTTGGCTAAACAATGATTTTCAGTCTTATATAATTATCCTTCAATTTGTGATCTAACTGTCCTATGTGTTGTAAATCCTGGTGCTGTAGGATAAGCACTGAACTGTTAACCACAATGTTGGTGGTTCAAACCCACCAGCCGCTCCTTGTAAACTCTACATAGGTTTGCTATGAGTCAGAACTCACTTGATGGCACCTAACAACAACAAGATGTTAATGAATTGCACCACAATGTAACGAAAACAAAAATTCTCACAACAGCATCTGTAAATAACATCATAATAAATAGAGAAAAGATTGAAGTTACAGAAAGCCTTCATTCCACTTGGATCTACCTTCAACACTCATGCAAACAGCAGTCAAGAGATCAAACATTGTATTGCATTAGGCAAATCTGCTGCACAAGACCTCTTTAAATTGTTCAAGAGCAAAGATGTCAGTTTGAGGATGAAGGTGTGCCTGATCCAAGCCCTGGTATTTTCAGTAGCCTCATGTGCACATGTAATGACTGAGGAAGACCCTAAAAGAATTGATGCATTTGAGTTATGTTGTTGGAGAAAAATATTGAAAGTACCATGGATTTCCAGAAGAGCAAACAAATCGGTGTTGGAAGAAGTACAGCCAGAATGATGAGACTTCTTGTCTCATACTTTTTTAGACATGTTATCAGGAGAGACCGGTCCCTGGAGAAGGATGTCATGTTTGGTAAGGTGGAGGGTCAGAGAAAAACGAGAGGGATTGGCACAGTGGTAGCGACAGTGACTGCAGACGTAACAATTGTGAGGACGGTATAGGACCGGGCAGTGTTCCGTTCTACTGTGCAGAGGGTTGCTATGAATAGGAGCCGACTCGATGGCACCTAACAAGAAGAAGAAGATGTTAATAAAACAGAGTAAGATGCAAGTATGTTAATGAAGCAGAACAGATTATAGAGATCAAACAAGCAGGAAATGATGAGCGGAACCTCAGGATCATCAAGAAAAAAGAGCCAGAACATCGTGTTTTCTTTAGACTCAGGATCCCTGTGTTGAGAAGCTCTTAGACCTAGGAGAACACTGAAACCAAGATACATGGAGATGTCCAAGGGTCACCAGGCCCACAGATGAAAACTCTCCCTCAGAGTCAACCCAAGAAGGAAGCCTTCCCCATGAGCTGGCGCTCTGGCTTAGGACATCTAGCCTCTTCAATGATGCCAGTTTGTTAAAGTCATCCACTTTATTTCTGTTAGCGCAGCACGAGAGAACTGAGACACCTTCTGTTGCATTCTAACTCATGGAGACGCTGTAGACAGAGTAGAACTGCCCTCTAGGGTTTCCAAGGCTGTGAGCTTTATGGGAGCAGACTGCCACATCTTTCTAGCATGGAGTGGCTGGTGGGTTTGAACCATTGACCTTTTTGATTAGTTGCTGAGCTCTTTACCACTGTGCCACCAGGGAGGATCCTTGCACACAAGCCCGCCAAACCCCAAATCAAATTCCCAAGCTTCCATGGAGTCAGTTCTGACACATGATGTATAGCGTTTCCGAGACTGTAAATCTTTAAGGGAACAGATGGACTCAAACTGCCGTCCTTGCAGTTAGCAGCTCAGTGCTTATCCTAGAGTGCCACCAGGGTTCCTTGCACCCCAAAACCTCCATTAAATGAGACCACTTGCTAAGCAGGGAAGAACTGAGCTGATATGGGCTGCTTACTTCATAACTTGTGCACTTATTCATAAAAGTCTTTTTTAAATTTAGATTTTGCAGTTTTCTTTTCGAGCCAATCATTGTTTCTGGTCTTGAATTCGCTTCCTGATACTGTGGTAACAAATTACCACAAACAGGTGGCTTAACACAACACATATTATTCTCACGGTTTGGAGACCGTTATCACTGGGTTGAAATAACGGTGTTCTGAAGCCATGGGGGAGACCCCTTCCTGGTCTCTTCCTGAAAGGAAAACATCTCATACCTCCCACATGGACAGAAGGGGTTGGACTCCTTAGGAGGGTGTGGGCACACGTTCTGAGAAGGGTACATGAAATTGCATTCAGAGTTCAATGGGTTGTTGAAGGTAATCACAGTTTGCTGTATAATGCATCGTGTACTATTCCAGGCATTCGAACCTGGGTATCTTTGCGGGCCTTTAGGCAGCCGGTCACCGTCTCACACATTTTTCTGGATCCTGAATGGACCCCCATTCATCTCCAGGCCTGATGCTCCCTAGGCTGGAGCGTCGTCTTACGCAGGGGCCCCAACTCCTCCGCACTAGACTTCCAAACGCATCGCAGCGTCACGAGGCACTGGCGAGCTCTGATCCTCTGCCAGCTCTCCCCTCTCGGCCGTCCTCCATCCGTGCTGGGCGCTCCGCACAGAAGAGGCACCGTGAAAATGTGGAATTGGAACGAACGAACGAATGAGGACGGAAAGTTGTTTGCACTGGTTCCCAAGCATGTCTGTATTTTGACTTGTTACAATAACGCCTTAAAGAACTTTGTTTTCTATGAAAAGGTGAAACGAGAAATATATGGGGAAGTAACGGGGCACCAGTCGCTGGAGAAGGCTATCATGTTTGGTAAGGTGGAGGGTCAGAGAAAAAGAGGAAGACCCCTAGCGAGATGGATTGGCAAAGTGGCAGCATCGATGGACTCAAGCGTGGCAACAGTAATGACCTTGGCCCAGGATCGGGCAGGGTTTCTTTCTGCTGTGCATGAGGTTGCTATGCACCTCATGCACAGGTACCGACTCGATGGCACCTAACAACAACGGGGTTACCGGGTATCTGGGCATGGGAACCCGCAAAGAGGGGAAAGCGGCTCCTCAGGGACTGGGGGGCATGCAGAAAGGGATGAGACCCAGCGAGGCGCGAGGGGCAGAGTCCGAGATCGCACCCAGGAACCCACAGGTGGCTAGAGCCTCGGGTCCCGGAGAGCCCCAGTCCTGACGCAGGTACCGCCCCATTCCACAACTCTCAACCTTCTACAACCGACCACTAGCTCCGAAGCGCCGCCCACTGAAGACTCCGCCCCGTAAGCGCGCCAAACATTGTCCTGCGCATGCGCTCTAAACTCCACGACCAGTGGGTTACCCTTTCAACCACAGAATCTGTCCTCACTGCGCAGGCGCATCAATTCGGTCCGCGCAGGCGTCAGACACCCCACTACCACCACACACCACGGGCGCACACACACACACACACACACACACACACACACACACACGGCGCTCCCAGGCCCGCCCTGTCCCTCTCCTGGCGGAGGTGTCATGGTGCCGCCTCCCCTGTCGCCGCCGCTGTGCATGTTGCCGGCAGGCCCCGGGCCTCCCCGCTTCGTGTGTTACTGCGAGGGGACCGGGGCCAGAGACGGTTTCAACCTCTAGTGAGTGACAGGGTCGCGGGAGTGGGGGGCTCGGGCAGCTCGGGGCTGGCGCGCCTGACATCTCTGCCGCCCTAGTGTGACGGACGCCGTGGAGCTCTGGGGTACCTGCTTCACGTCGGACGCGCTGCCGGCCCTCGTGGGTAACGGGAGGGCCGGGGGACCTGGGGTCGCAACACCCTATACCTGCGTCCCGGACCACAGGGGGCTCGGAGCTGTAGTCTCGGGATTGGTCTGGGGTCCCGGGCGGCTCTGACATTCCAGGAGTGTTTCCGATGGGGCTGGGATCCTTCAGGGTTAGGGCGGGTCCCAGGCAGCTGCTGACAGCCCCTATACCCGGCAGAAAGCCCGGTTTGGCCTGAACGCAGTTGAAGACCTCGCCCCCCGGTTCAGGTGAGCCCCCAAGAGAGAGAGAGAGGCCAGGGAGGCGAGGGCGGGTGGCTGTTCTGCCCCCTTATCCACACAGCGCCCTCGTCTCCCAGGGCCGCCTGTGAACAGCAAGCCGTGACCCTGAGCCTACAGGAGGACAGCGCATCCCTGACCCTATCCGGGGAACCCGCGACCCTGACCTTTGAGCTCTCCAAGGTGCCGGGCCCCGAGGCAGCCCCCAAGTTGCAGGCGCTCACCCTGGGCCTGGCAGAACGCGTGTGCAGGTTGGAGCAGCAGCTGGCCGGTAGGCTGGGGCTGGGCTCCCTAGAGTCCCTGGTCCATGCCACATCTTGGCTCTGAGTGAGTGCCCCCCTGGCTCTCTTCCCCAGCCGCGGAGGAGAAGGCCACCAGCCCCAGGAAGAGCCCCAGGCAGGTGGGACCCCAGCTCTTTTTACCCGGTAAGGTGTCACCTGGACATGGTCTTTTCTCTGAGACTCAGTTTCCCCAGAACCAGCCCACCCTGAGCCTCAGGCTCCTGAGTGAGGCTCTGGTCATGTGGAGAGGAGGTTGTCCCTGAAGGAGCAGCTGGGACCAGGAGCCCCTGACCCTGTTTGCCCCCCCGCAGACCCCGATCCTCAGAGGGGCGGCCCTGGTCCTGGTGTCAAGAGACAGAGCCCGGGAGAGTCTCTTATCAACCCTGGCTTCAAGAGGTACAGCCTGCCCCTGTCCCTGCCCCTCC
>NW_006408574.1:1173765-1179967 GCF_000296735.1 Chrysochloris asiatica | reverse complement strand
CGTATCCTTGCTGCTGCCAGCCCATCAGACCCCTCCCCACCGAATAAACGGCTTGAGCTCTGGTGTGGCGCTGTAGGATAAGCACTGGACTACCTGCAGGTCGGGAGCCTAGACTGAGTCGCTGGGAGTTGGAACTGCACATGACAACAGCGGCCCTGGCTCGCTGGGGACGGGGGAGCGGACGGGGAGGCACAGGACCGAAAGAAATGGCATCAAGACTTAACCCTGTGACCGCTTGCGCCCCCCTACAGGAGCCCCCCACCTCAGGCTCTGGGTGTACAGTACACGGGGACTTGGGAAGACCCCGCCCCGCTCTCCCCCTGCGCCCAGAACTCCCCAAGACGGTTTCACTATTTCCATCCCCACCCGGCACACAGCCCAGCCCACCCTGCACAACCCACTCTGACCGATCCACCCAGACAGCCACATATAACCAGGCAGCTGTAGGTGGAACAGCCGCCCCCTCCCCCAGGAGTCCGAGAGGGGCGGCGGCCATCTGCTGGGGTGGAGTTCAGGAATGTGGGCCAGCCCCCGCCCACCTGGCCCCAAGCCCTGGGGTGTCCAGGGCTGCGCCCAGGCTCCCCACCCTCCTCGGTCATCCTGCCTCCCCACCCTGGCCTGACTGGTTTGGGAACCCAATCCAGTCCCGGAGATCCCTGTTCCCCCAGGCGACTTCAGTTGTCCTTGGCCCGTGCGTTAGGCCGCACGGGGAAAGAGCTGCTCCGCTGCCCCGCCCCTGCCTTTCTGGGCGGGCCTTGTGGAGCCGATCATCCCACTGTGGGGCCTAGGGGTGGCTGTGATTTCGGGGTCTGGGCCCATGAGAGGTCGGGACCCAGGTGCCTTTATAGCGCTGCAGATGAGTGGGGGCGGTGGGCGAGGAGACCGGCCTGCAGGGAGACGAGAGCGGCTAGCGGGGGCGCACGGCCGGTCGGTAGGCAGCCAGGATCTCCGCGCTGTGAGGACACGAGTATTTGAATTCTTTTTCCTGCAACGCGTTGTCAAGGTAGCGGCGGACGCCACGCAACTCTCGGGGGATGGGTGCTTGTCGGTAGTGCGCACACACCGTCTAGTGACAGGACACGAGTCAGGCCCTCGTGCACCCTGGAAACCAGCCGCCCGCGCCCACCGCCGGCACCCACGCTCACATCCACGATATGCAGCTTTGGCAGTAGCCCGCAGTCAGCCAGTGTGAGCTGGTCGCCGTCCAGGAAGCGGCGACGTGATTCGCGCAGCTGCGGCTCCCGTTCCAGCTCGTGCTCTCGGGGCGCGCACAGGTAGCCATCCAGCCGGAGGAGGGCGCGCAGCAGTTGCTGGTACAGGGCTGGAGAGGCGGTTTGGGGACTGTGAGGACCCGGTTCCCACGCACCCTCTTAGCCGGCTGACGCCCACCCTGCTCACCGTCGTCCTGCGCGGGCACTGGGTTTTTGATGAACGCAGAGAATTTGTGGAAGACATCGTTGCCCGCTGTGCTGGACTCCCGGTAGCGGGGTGCCAGGCTGGGGAAGCTGGAGGTGATAGGGCGGGGACGCTCTGTCAAACCCCACCAGGGCCCCCCATGCCCCACTGGCTTGGTTCAGGAGGCCTCCCTCCGGGTGTATCGCTGCCCTGCCCACCCAGGCCCTCACTCGGGTGGCCCCAGAGTCTCCTCCAGAAACTCTTCGATCTGCAGTGTGTCCGTCTTGGCCTCGCCATCGTAAAGCAAGATGGGCAGCTGCGACCCGGGTGCAAAGTCCTTCAGTACGTCTGGAGACCTGCGGCACAGGAGGAGGGGGACATGGATGCAGGGTCGAGGCGGCCCGGGAGGGATTAGGGATGGGCGGGCTCACCTCCGCACGTCCACGGTTGTGAGCGTGAAGGGCACACCCTTGAGAAGCAGAATCATGAAGAGCCGCTGGCAGGAAGGGCAGTGCCCCACACTCTCGCCGTCCTCGCTCGCCTAGGTGGGCAGAGCAGGGGGGTCAGGGCAGGGATCAGCCCCAGGAATCCAGTACCAGGCGGGGTGGGAGTAGTGGCCAGCTTAGCGGGTTGGGCAGGGCCGCCAAGAGGTGGGTGAGGGCCCTTGAGTTGGAGAGGTCAGCTTCAGAGCATGACTTTCGAGAGAGGGGAGGAGGTAAGGGAGAGACTGGGTGTGGGGCAAGCTTGAGATCAGACGTAGGCATCCATTATAAGTTCAGGTGCCAGGGCAGGGTGGGATCTCCATCTCTCACCCTTATCAACAGAGCCTGGGCAGAGGCCAGCCAATGGACTCCAGGCCTGGCCTCGGCTCATAGGGTGGGGTGGGCTGACCAGCTGTTTTCTCCTTGAGTCATGTAGAGGAGAGGGGCACTCTGGCTGGCACCACATTGAGTCCTGGAACCCGCATGGTGAGGGTCCCCTAAGACTGCACAGACAGGCCCTAAGACTGGACACTGACCAGAGGCCATGAGTTGCTTGGCCCAGCACCTCCTCAACTTTGTGCTCTGACCCTGCCCCAGCCTGGCTGGCACTTCCCCACCCTAGGGGCTTTGGTTCCAGACTGGAAGTGGGGAAACTCCCACTTTTGGGGTGCTTCACTGGGGTCTCTTGCTGCCCCACTTTACCCAGCCTCGGAAGGACTGCCTGAGGCGCTGAGTCCCCCAGAATGGGAGGGACTCAGCCACTCTGAGGGGACTCCCTCAACCTGCCCCAGAGAACTCAGCCCCTTCCCCACCGCCACCCCCCAGCCCAGCCCCGCCCATCGGCACCTTGACAAACAGTTGGAGCTTGGCGGTCTCGGCCATGGCTGGCGGCTGAAGCTGCTAGGACGCAAGGCTGGCTCCTGGGCTGGCGCGGGTGCTCTTTAAGGATCCCTGGCTGCCCCGCCCTCCCGGGCCCAGGGGCGGCCCAGCCAGTCTCCTAGGCTGCCCCCGTGCGAAGCCGGCTTCGCAGGACGGTGCAGCCCTTCGGGCCAGCTTTAGACCATGACTTATGAGTGAGGGGAGGAGGGTAAGGGAGGGACTGGGCGTGGGGCAAGCCGGCGATCAGAGCCAGGCATCCATTGCAGGTTCCGCGTCCGGAGCCAGGGATCTGATCCGGGCAGTCAGAGGGATGGGTTCAGAACAGTGGGTTGAAAGGCGGAGGTTCTGGATCAGAAGACCCCCAACCATAGACTCCAGCCCCGGATCTGACCCACAGCGCCCTCTGCAGGGAGCAATCTGCTGTCACTTAGGGCTCAGAGAGACAGGTGTCTGCTTACTGGGGCAAAGGAGGGTACGAGTAGTCAAGCCTTGGCCTCAGTTTCCCATCTGCAGCATCTGCACTACAAGTGAAGAGCCCCTTGGAAGGGACGCGCCAGAACCGAGCCCGCAGGGGAGGCAGGGTCACAGACAGCCTGTGTTCCTCTCTGGACAGAACCCCACCTTCCACCCAGCCAGACTGGGAGATGGAGGTTCGTCCATCCGGCTCTCCCACGAAGGCCCAGTTCCGGAAGGGGAGCTAGAAACCAAGTACTGAGCCCACAATCTGGGCTCGCCCCTTAAGATCCCCCACCTGGTCCTTGTAGTCAGGAAACATCTGTCTGGCAGGGCGCACGAGGAGGTTCGGTTGCCGCCTGGTGGCCACGAACGGGATCGCCCGGCGCAAGCGCATCGGGCTTCGCCCTGGCCGCTAAGGGCGGTGTTGACCTGATCCTGGTCAGTGCGTCCTGGGCTTCTCTCGCAGGATCCAGGCCCGAGACCTTACTGGACAGCTGTCCCGCACTCAAAGTCCCTCTCTTCTCCAGCACTCACAAGGTCAAGGCTCCAGGACGCTCCATCTCGCGATCAGATCCGGCTCCTGACAACCACCCACCCCCACACACAGCCTCAGTTACCTCTTTACCAGGCCTCCTGAGATCCTGTTTGCCACTGTTTCAGCCACGCCACACTGTTGGTGGGTGTCTCTTCCAGCTGGTTTATCTTTCCCTGGCAGACAAGCCACCAAGTCTAGGGAAGCAACCAGAGGCCTTGCATGTGTGTGTGTGTGTGTGTGTGTGTGTGTTCACCACGTGTGGGTAAAACTTGCAGTCATACATAGGGTGCCCACCTTGTGACTCAGACCGTCCTGCCTGCAGTCCAATAATTACCCGAGAGCGCCCACCAGGACTCCGTGTAAGATTTTATTGGTTGTTGTTTAGTGCCGTCCCTTACCCACCCTGTGTAGGGTTTCCAAGGAGCAGCTGGTGAGCTTGAACCGCTCACCTTGTGGTTCAAACTGACTTTGGTTGTAGTGCGTCCTTTGGACCCTAAAATCTCTGCACGTTGAACATCCTCATCCCAGGAGACACAAAGCCGTCAAGCAGGGGAGCAGCAGAACCAAAGAGCAGAGCCAGAAACAGGGTGGCCTTCCCCACCCGCTGAGCTAGCAAAGCCTTTGGACGGAGGCTCAGTTGTAACGTGGGGTGACTCCAGACACTAATTAGGAAGTTAAGTGCCTTCAGGCGGAGTGGAGCAGCTTTCAAGTACTTTTCAGCAGTGTTAGAAGAGCTTGGAAACATTGCTGGAGCAGGCAAGGCTGGGAAAAGGCGCTCCTGATGGAAAGAATGATGCCCCGCTTTCTAATCCTGAATTGTAACCTGGTCATCTCCCAAATCAAGGCCACTGGTGGCATCCTGGCTGGTACGTTGGCTGCTAACTGTAAGGCGTCTGCTAGTCGCTCCAAAGGAGAAAGATGAGGCTTTCTGCTCCTGTAAAGATTTACGGCCTTGGAAATGCTATACAGGGTCGCTAGGAATCGGAACTGACTCGACAGCATGCCACAGGCAAAATACCTAATAAATCCCAGACCTGTGAGCTCGGTGTCTGAGTTCTGTGTGGCCATGATGATGAATTCTCAAACCCAGCTGAGTCGGGAGTGCTGTCAGAGGGAAGGTTGGATAATGGACTTTTAAGTCTGACCTCAGCTTCAGAGAAATTGACCTTGAGCTGAGGCTGAAGGTGATTCTCCTCCTCACCTGAAGGCTCCCTGCCCTTTATACATGTTACATTTAAGCCATTTCCAACTATAGTGCATCTTATTCTATGATCAAAATTGGAAATTAACGTTACTAAGGGTTCTGTACGACCACTCACTGGTCAGTTTGTTATACTGTAATGACTTGGGTGTCGCTGTGATGCTGGAAGCTATGCCACCAGCATTTCAAACACCAGCAGGGTCACCCCTGGTGGACAGGTTTCAGCTGAGTCTCCAGACGGAGGCAGACTGGGAAGAAGGAGAGGTGGATTGCTTCTGAAGGCTCATCCACTAAAAACTTTAGCAGCAGAACACTGTCTGATATAGTGCGGAAGATGGACCCCTCAGACTAGAAGGCACTCAATACAACTGGGGAAGAGATGCCTCCTCCAAGAAGAGCTGGCTGTGATGGCATGGGTGGAACATCATATGCTATGGGTGCTCAGCTGCAAATATCCATTAATAATCAAAACCTGGTATGGACAAGGCAAATAGGCAGTCGTCAGAAATGAAATACATAAAGATCAATATGCTAGGCATTAGTGAGCTGAGGTGGACTGGCATTGGCCATTTCGAATCAGACAACCATAAGGTTTAGTATTCCAGGAACGTCAAATTGAAGTGAAATGGCGTTACATTCATCATTAAAAATAGCATTTCAATCAGGAACCTCATATAGGGTTTCTGAGGAGTAGCTGGTAAGTTTGAACTGCCGACCTTGCAGTTCAAACCAACCTTGTGGTTGAGTGCTTATCCTACAGCGCCATACCATTTACAATTTGTTGTTGTTGTTAAGTGCCATTGAGTCAGTTCCAACCCATAGTGATACTGTATAGGGTTTTTAAGGAGCAGCTGCTGAACTTGAACCGCTGACCTCGTGGTACAAAGCAACTCTGCAGTCCAGCACATTAACCCATAGTGCCACACCAGGACTCCACAAAATGAAATACTTGGGAATAAATATAATCAGAGAAACAAAAGACGTATACAAAGAAAACTACAAAGCACTACTAGAAACCCAGGAGACATCAAGGCTGTTTTTCCCTCACTTCCCCTTATCAGTGACAAGTGTGGTCACCAATCAGAGCGTGTATTCCCAGTGAGTCTTAGTCTTGGAAGGGGGTTTGCACTGAGGGGACCCGACCACTTGCCTTGATGTCTCCTGGGCTAAGCCCTACAACATTCAATACACTCCTGTGAATCCAGGTCAAGACGTAGTAGTCCAGCAGTGTGGCAAGACCTGGGGACTCTTGGG
>NW_006408574.1:1171512-1172540 GCF_000296735.1 Chrysochloris asiatica | reverse complement strand
GCTACCAGAGCTCCTTAGCACTATTCTTTAGACATGGGGAAACTACTCACTATGTTTTGTACGGAAAGGAAGGAGAACCTGGATAAACAACACATTATTTAGAAAGAACAAAGCAAGAGGTTTCTCACTTCGTGGTCTCAAAACCTACTACACAGCCACAGTAGTGAAAACAGCCTGGTACCGGTCCAATGACAGACACGTAGATCAGTGGAACAGAGTTGAGAACCCAGAGGCAAATCTATCCACCTATAATCAGTTAATCTTCAACAAAAGGCTAAAATGCATTAAATGGGAAAGAGACAGTCTCTTCAACAAATGGTGCTGTCACAACTGGAACTCCATCTGCAGAAAAATGAAACAAGTCTCAGGTTTCACACCAAATCTAGAAATGAATCTGTGTGCATTAAAGACCTAAATGTCCACCTTAGAACTATACAGATGGTCAATGAAAAAACAGAGACAAACTTAGGAGCTCTGATACACTATCCAACACACAAATTGGTGACTGGGGCCTCCTAAAAATTAGACATTAAAGTGCATCAAAGGATTTCACCAAAAGGGTAAAAAGAAAACCTACAAACTGATGAAAAACAAACTGAGCAACAACGTATCAGACGTTTATAGAACCCTTCAACGCCTCAACAAGAAGACAAACAATCCAATTAAAAAATGGACAGAAGGACTAAACAGACACTTCACCAAAGGAGATATTCAGACAGCCAATAAACATACGAAGAAATGTTCATGACCATTAGCCATTAGAAAGATGCAAAACAACAGTGAGATACCATCTGAGTCCAGCATGAATAGTTCCAAAAAACAGAAAACAGCAAACGCTGGACAGGGTGTGGAGAGACTGGGACCCTCCTACACTGCTGCTGGGACTGCCAAAGGGGGCAACCACTGTGGGAGACCATCTGGGTCTTTCTCAAAAAGCTGGAAATAGAAATACCATGTGACCCAGCATTCCCTGTACTTGGTATGTATCCTCAAGAAATAAGAACCGTGGCATGACTAGATGTATGCAC
>NW_006408574.1:1152473-1169097 GCF_000296735.1 Chrysochloris asiatica | reverse complement strand
CAGAGAAAAAGAGGAAGATCCCCAACGAGATGGATTGGACAAGTGGCAGCATCGATGGACTCAAGGGTGGCAACAGTAGTGAGGTTGGCCCAGGATCGGGCACTGTTTCGTTGTGCTGAGCATGAGGTTGCTATGGATTGGTACCGACTCATAACAACAAACAACAGCATGCATTAACCCCTGATGCCAATGAAGTTGAAATGGAAGAATTCTACCAGCTTCTTCATTCAGTCTGATATTGATCCAACATGCAATCAAGATACATTGATAACTACTGGTGACTGGAATGGGAAAGTTGGCAACCAAGAGAAAGGATTGGGGGATGGAAAATTTGGACTGGAGACAAGAATGATGCTGGAGGTAGAATGCTGGAAGCCCAACCACCTGGTGTGGTGCTGTAGGATAAACACTAGCTTAGTTTGCAAGGACGGTGGTTCAAACTCACCAGCCTCTCTTTGGAAACCCTATACAGGGTCGCTGTGCATCAGAACTGACTCATTAACACTTAGTAACAACAACAACTAATTATTCATTGCAAATACCTTTAACATAAATGGCAACTATATACATGATCTCCCCAGAAGAAATATACGGGACTCAAAGTGGCTGTCAGCATCTGTGGGAAGCGGCATTGGAGAGGTTCCATCTCATCAGCAGCTGATTGTGGAACCGTCCAGCAATTGACCATGTGCAAGCTCAAGCTAAAGCTGAAGAAAATGAAAACAAGTCCATAAAAGATAAAGTTCATTCCTAGAATATATCCCATCTGAATTTAGAAACCACCTCAGGACTGATTCGGTGCATTAGAGACTATGGGAGTTCTGGGATGCCCTGCAGGGTCCTAGCCCATGTCCCCAGTCCCTCAAGCTTAGTGGGACCCAAGGCCAGCGGAGACTTCTGAGCCTGGGGAACCCTGAGGGCTCAGCTTCTCTGAAGACCCCGATTTAGAGAACAGGTGACGAGGCCTTCTCTCCTATAGCCCCTATTCTAGTTTTATCCTCTCCAGGTGGCCCTTCCTGTCTGTCCTGGGGCACAGAGCTGGGTGACTGGGGTCCTAGAGAGCAGCCCTGGAGGGGGTGGAATGCACACACGTGTGGTGGGTGGGAGGGGAGTGGTATGTGTGTATCTGTGGGATTGTCTGCCCACTGCTGCATGGTGGGAGAGGACAGGCCAGGAGGATGTGGCTGCCCAAAGCCTCAGAGGTGGCCTCCCACAGTGGGCCTGGGAGGTAGGGAGATCTGCACCACCCCCACTAAAGCACAACCTGCCCACCTCATACTGCAGAACCCAATGCCCAGTGAAATGTCCCCACATGTCAGCTTGATTTCTGCCCCAATCCTGCTGTCAGCTTCATAGAGGCTCATTCTTGTGGTACCCCATCACGAAACACCCCAAACCATCAGGCAGAAAGCAGTCACTCCACGACCAAGAATAACCAGAGCCCATGTAAGGGCCTTCCCAAGGTACAAAGGGGCCATCTCCAGGTCAAAGGAGGACGCTCTGACCTCCTAGGGAAGGAACCATGAGTGCAGGGCTCAGAGTGACTTAGACTCATCGTACTGACACGGAGCCATCCAGAGAGCAGTTTGCAGATTCCAACCCGCAGAAACAATGCAGTCCGGGGTCTGGAGCGGAGCTGGGACAGCCGCAGTCTCGGGCGTGGTCTCAGTCAGGTGGCTGAACTGCCGGTTCTGGCTGACCAACAGGATGGCCGCTTTGTGATAGGCCATGTGGGCTGTGAAATTGAGGGCCAGCTGGAGGTGCGCGGCCGTCTGCTCCAGGTCGATGATGTCTTGGCCCAGGCTGCTCCCAAAGGTGTAGGGCTCCATGAACCTGGCGAGGAGACGTAAGAACGGGTTTTCCTTCTTTTCCGTCTTCTAAGTGGCCTTTTGCTTACTTCCTGCATGACGAGAGCACGAAGCCCCTGCCCCCAGTGTCTGGTGAGCAAGTCAGGACCAACTGCTCATGGCACCTTCTCTGAGACTGGAAAGCTGCGTTCGCAGTAAGCGAAGGTGACAGTGAGGAAGAGCTCGCTCCTCACTCCACACGGGCACTGGTTCCACCCTCACACAGGGGCTAATCGACCGGACAAAGGGCAAGCTGGATTTGGGCCCAGCCCCACTTTGTACCCTCAGACTTAGCCTAGGTTCACAGGCGAAAGAAAGGGTCTTAGCCAAACTAAAACACGGTGCTGTGAGGGAGGGTTGGGGGTCACAGGGAGGGGTTCCTGAGGTCTCACTGAGGTGACTTTATGTGTGACCACGAGGGTATGGTGGGCTAGAGGACATACCTCCTCTGTGACATCATCACCCCCAAAACTTAGCAACTCACGAAAACTAACTAATGACACTGTCTCTGGACCAGGACTCCTGGCATGGCTTAGCTGGTGAGCACCCCAAGTTCTCTCAGGAGACTGTGGTTGTGGTCTCAGCTGAGGCTTGATGGGGGAGGATCTGCTCCCTGCTCACTTCCGTGTTATAGGCTCAGTTCCCCTGTGTCCATCCAGGTTCTCCCCCAGGTCTCTCCATAGGGCAGGTCGTATATCACAGCTGCTTCCTGGTGGGGAGAGAGACAGACAGACACATAGAGAAAGAAGTCCATGCAGCAGAACCAAGACACACTGCCCTACACGGGTCACTACGACTGGACTCCAGGGCACCTAACCACAGCATCAGCATTCTTGAGAAGCGAGTCCGTGAGCCCAGTCCACACTCAAGGGAGGGGTCACACAGGACGGGGAAACCAGGTGGTAGGATCGTCATGGTGCAGACTGCCCACCCCTGAGTCCTAGGTGAGACCCTGGGACAGATTCTAAAGGTGATGGACATTCTAGGAGGGGTTCTAGGTCAGAGGGTGTACACATCTGATGGTCTTTTAATCCCAACCCCTCGTGGTGCAGACGGAAATGAGGCCAAGAGGGGAAGTGACTTTCCCAAGGTCACACCTGGAGCCCTATCCTGTGTGGGGGAGTGCTCCATGCTGCTTCCCACCCCTGCGTGAGTTTATGCATTAGCTACATGGGACTCCAGCCCACGGGTTTGTAGGGGCCCTCCCACATCCCCCTGCTGACCTAGGTGCTCCTTGTATAGCGGGACTTGAGGCTATGTGGGCAGGAAGGACCAGCTCCCAGAGAAGAATGTCGTGTGGTAAAGAAGACAGTCAGTGAAGAAGGAAACCCCTACCAGATGGGCTGGCCCAGTGGCAGCAGCGGTGGGCATGGACATACATAACCACAGTTGTTAGGATGGTACAGGACTGGGCGGTGTTGTGTTCTGTTGGGCAGAGGGTTGCTATTAGTCAGACCTGACTTGACAACACCTAACAACAACAACTGACAAGCACAAGACTTATCCAGTCTAAACGGGTTAAAGGGTGAGGGCTATGACCCAAGCCTGCTTTGTCTGCCCAAAGCTGGGGCCTGGGCTGCCCCCAGGCCTCCTCTGGATTCTGTGTTGGAGTCACCGTGTGAAGTTATGGAGATGACATGGACAGAGCTGAGCATTCAGCAGCCCAGAGGCATCTTTGGGGAGGTCTCATGTGAGGTCAGGGCACAGTTCAGGGGATCCAGGATGTGACCTCACTCCCTTGGCAATGGAACATATAAGTTGTTGTTGTTGTTAAGTGCCGTCGAGTCAATTTCGACCCATAGCGACCCTGTATAGGGTTTCCAAGGAGCAGCTGGTGAGCTTGAAGCACCGACTTTGCAGGTCAAACGGCTTTGCAGTCTAGCGCATTAACCCACAGTGCCACACCAGGACTCAGAACCCTGGTCATCAGGAACCCACATTCTAGGACAGCTTCCAACCCAGTTTGTCTGAGTGGAGACACTCGAGCTGGGGACATGTCTTCCTGCTGCCTCTCATCTTCCGTGAATTAAACCTAGATGAATCCAGGGGTGGGACCTTTTTAGGAACGTTGAGACATGGTCCTAGGTCTCACCTAGGACTGGCCGAAAAGAACCCAAAGGTAACACAGGTGACTCCGGGCCAGCAAATCCAGGCCAGGTCACCACTGTGATCCCACCCTCCCCCAGGTCATACCAGCCCCTAGACCGGGTGTCCTTGTGGGGTCTCTGGGAATAGAGGCAGGGAGGAACAGGGCACAGAACTGACGAGGCAGAAAGTTGTGGGGATGAGGTTGGGTGGGTCCATTTGGGAGACAGGTGAGGGGAGGTCAGGGAAGGAAGGATCATGTGATCTGGAGCTACTCAGGGGGTGGGGAGGGGCGAGGTGAAGAGGAAGATGGAAGAAATGATGTTGTAGCTGTTTCGTCAACACTAGCACTCATTCACTAGGTGGGTTCATGGGGCTGAGTCTGACCCAGAATTAGGTAGGCTAGTCCATCAGCTTGGGTGCTTTGGGGGTTGGGGTGGCACCTGCTTCACTTTCCAGCCCAACTCCCCTCATCACATATGGTGCTGGCCTCTAAGTCTCTACCTAGGGGTCCTGCACATCTCCACCCCCTGGAGGAAAGCAGCCCCCGGGAGAACATGTGCCCCCACAGTCCCCTTCCAGCTCCGAGGGATCCTTCCAAAATTTGGGCCCCAAAGTGGAAGACGTAAGCAGGAGCCTGCTGTCATTCCCGAGCCCCGTTGTAGGGGCTGGTCTTCAGGAGGACAGTGTCAATGGGAAGAACCTCAGGCAGAGCCCAAGCTGGGGGCCTGGGCAGCCTGGGGCAGGGTCCCACGTGTAGGCCTCAGTATCAGGTATTCATGCTGGACTGTGAGGTGAATTTTCACACACACCCCTCCTTGCCCCAAGGAGTTTACTCTCCAGTGGGGAGGGGCCAGAGGATAGTCAGGGACTGAACAAGACTTCATGAAGGAGAATTGGCTAGACCACTGACAGATGGTTCCCTGGGACCAAGACTCTGTGCATGTCCCTGCTTGGTGACCAGGTCTGACATTGCCAGGACAGCCACAGGGGTGGGCATGGGACTAGCTTCTGGAAGTGCGTCAAGAAAAACTAAGCCTCTGAGCCTGCTCTTCATCCCCAATCTCCATAGTCATCTTCATCCTGGGGACCTGGATGAATGGTCACTCCAAGGATCACACTCTGACTCCAGGTGGAGTTCATGCCAACGCCCATGTCCACCTCTAAGCTGGGCTTCCATGACCACCTTCTCTCGGCTTAGCCAGATCACCCTTGGGCCCCTGAGGTAGAGTTTGAGGTAAGGAGGACTGGACATACCTGGACATGAACTTGTAAGGGGGCTAGAAGTAGAGTCACCCAGGGAGGATCCCAGAGCTAGAGCTGGACCAGAACTCACAATAACACAAGATCCCTTCACATAAGAACGCTGTCTGTGAAGACTCGCTGGAGGAGATTTCTGGAATGGCAGTGGAATGATGACTGTCCTTGGAAAACACGTGGAAAGACAGCCATGGTGATGAACTTTTCTCCTCTCCAGAGCTAAGGTCAATGTGGGATGTGATGGGAGCTAGCCTGTCCTCCAGAACTGGCTCCTGGACCACCTGGTGATGGGGGTCCTACACCACCGCTGGGGCAGGAGAGATCATCAGTAAGCCTACCACCAGCTCCAACTCCTGAAGGAACTCCTTCTGAGGGCTGGGTTCAGAAGCAGATGGAGACACTCAAGTGTGTGGATTCGGCTCCAACTGCAACCCTGGAGAGCTAAAGATCCTTCATCACCTGCTCCGTCACTGGCATCAGCCTTCTGGAGGACTGCAATGGCTCCTTGAACCACCTCCAGAAGTAAACGGAGAATCACCAGGTGTTGTCCATCCTACTGCCCCACTACTGGGGCTCGAGGTAGTTCTAGGTCCTTCATCTCCAGCTTGGGTCCAGGGTCGGGGGTCGGAGCTCCAGTCACCAGCTGCATTTCCTCCACAGCAGCTCCTCACCCACCACCAGGGGGCGCTGGATGGAGAACCAGATCTTTTCCTCCCTTCACCTGAGTGGCTCGCTTTTCGGTTTTCTTTTAGTATTTACCAGGTCACTCTATACTTTACACGATTTTAGCTGGTAGATTTCTCATTTAACAAAGTTTGTTTTACTACTTTTAAAGTGTACTATGGAGCCCTGGTGTGACGCTGTAGAATAAGCAATAGGCTGTTGGCCATAAGGTTGGCAGTTCAAACCCACCAGCTACTACTTGGAAACCCTGTACAGCATCACTGTGAGTCGTAACCAACTCGACAGCACATAAAACAAAACGTAATCCAGTGTCTGTATGAACGGTCACAACGCTATCGAATCATCACGGTATGATTATTGTCATCACCACCACAGAAACCTGGACCCATGAAGCCTTCTCCCCTTGGCCCCCGCAGTCCCTGGGGGGCTCTGTGTCTGTGGATGGCTCGGCTCTGAATCTCTCAGCTCAGGGGAACTGCGTGGCCTTTCCTGTTTCTTTCACATAGGAGAAAGTTCACCTTGCAGCTTGTGTCAGTGTCTAATTCCTTTCAAGGCTCTAGGGCACCCCATTGTAGAGGTGGACCACACTGTTGATGGACATTTGGGTAGCACCCATCTTGTGAATGACGAGTATATTGTCAGTCCCCAGGTACACAGATGACTCCTACTCACCCTTTAATAGTCTGTAAATTTGTGCTCACTTTGAAATGATTGAACCAACCCTGACACTCTTACTTGAAACAAAGTTTTCATCACAATTACCCTCTGTTGCTGCTTTTAAATCTCACACTAAAGTAAGAAGAGAACCTTATGTGCCTGTCTGCCTCACCTGCAAATCTTACTTACAGCCATGAAAACACGGTTAGGATCTCGTCCATAACCTGGGAATTGCTCATAGTGCTGCTGTGAACATCATGGACGTGGGACAGGTCCCAGGGGCAGATGAGGAGGAGGTGGGAAGGATGGGGATAGGGCCTCTGTATCAGGAGAGCGTGGAGGGATCCAGAGCAGACCAGCTATGGGAGCTGAGCAGATGGCAGAGGCCTGGACACCCCCCTGATGGGGTAATAAGGAGACATCTGGAGGCAGCACTGGTGTAATGGGGGAGAGAGGCAGCGGGCACACCTCCTGCACAGAAGCGGCTAGCCCCTTGTTCTGTCCCAACAACTGCCTCTGGTCTGGGTACTGGCTCTGCATGAACACTAGTAAGTGCTCTGGAATTCTCATTCTTCAGAATGCTGTCCATCGTTTATTCTGATCCATACAGTCAAATGCCTCTGCATAGCCAATAAAACACCAGTAAACATCTTTCTGGTGTTCTTTGCTTCCGGCCAAGAGCCATGTGGCACCAACAATGATAAACCTCGTTCTATGTCCTCTTCTGAACCCAGTTTGATTTTCTAGCAGTTCCCTGTCAATGTAGACAGCTGCAGCTGTTTTCAATTTATCTTCAGAAACATTTTACTTGCATGTGATATTAATGATATTATTCAATAATTTCTACATTCTGTAGGATCACTTTTCTTTGGAATGGGCATAAATATGGATCTCTGCCAGTCAGTTGGCCAGGAAGCTGGCTTCCATTTTGGGGCATAGAGCAGTGAACACTTCCAGTGTTGAGTCTGTTCGTTGAAGCATCTCATATGCTAGTTCATCAATTCCCGAAGCCCTGCTGTTTGCTAAACCCCTTCACCATCATAAGCACTCGATCCTATTCCGCCTCCTGAAATGATCTTTTTCATGCAGTATCTCTGTATAGTCCCCAGTCTTTTTTTTTTTTACTGCTTCCTGTGAATCCTTCGATATTTCAACTCAAGGCTTGAATTGTTTCTTTGGTTCTTTCAGCTTGAGAAACGCTGAGTGAATAATCCAAGAAGCTAGACTACATAAAGAAGACAGCATCAGGATGGAGAAAGACTCATTGACAACCTGTGATAGGCAAATGACCCAACCTTGCTTGTTGAAAGCGAAGAGGACTTACAGCACTTATTGATGAAGGTCAAAGATTACAGTCTTCAGTATAGATTACACCTCAACAAAAAGAAAGCCAAAATCCTCACCACTGGACCAATAAGCAACATCATGTTAAACAGAAAAGATTGAACTTGTCAAGGATTTCATTTCACTTAGACCCACAACCAACACCCACGGAAGCTGCAGTTAAGAAATCAAACAATGTCACCCCTGTGACTCCATTGTTCAGCAAAGCAATGGGTACGTTTGTAGGGCACAACGGTTCTAGTGGGATAGCACATCGTTCAAAATCAGAAGGGCAGCGCTGACTCCAGGACAAACGCCAGAAGGTTGGGAAAGGAGGAGGGAGGAGGTGGGATACGTGATGTTGCAGGGAGGGGGTTGCAATCATTGAGATGAAACAAAGAGTAGGATCTGTTGAATGTAAAACTGATGATCTGTTCTGTAAACCTTCACTCAATTCACAATAAAAAGTTAAAAAAATTAAAAAAAAAAGAAATCAAACAACATATTGCATTGGGCAAATTTGCTGCAAAAGAACTCGCTAAAGTGTTCAAAAACGAAGGTGTCATTTTGAGGAGCAAGGTGCACCTGACCCAAGTCATGGTATTTTCAATGGAGTTCTGGTGTCAAGGTCGGCTTGAACTGCAAGATCAGCGGCTCAAATTCACCAGTCGCTCCTCAGAAACCCTATACGTGGTTTCTATGGGTCGGAACTGACTTGGCAGCCCTTAACAAAACAACATTTGCATGAACAAAGAAATGACGCATTTTCATTCTGGGGTTGGTGAAGGATAACAACTATACCACAAATTTCCAGAAGAGGGAGCAAATCTGTCTCAAAAGAAGTTCAGGAAGAAGGCGCTGCCCCTCCCAAAGTTGAAGCCAAAGCCAAAGCGTTGAAGGCCAAGAAGGGAGTGCTGGAAGGCGTCCACGGCCACAACAACAAAAAGAGCCACACGTCACCCACCTTGGCTCCTGGAAGAGCACCCCCAGGAGAAACCAGCTTGACCACTATCATCCTCAAGTTCCCTCTGACTACTGAGTCAGCCACGAAGAAGATGAAGATAGTAACACACTTGTGTTCAGTGTGGAGGTCAAGGTCAACAAGCATCAGATTAGACAGAAGCCCTACGACCCTGACGTAGCCAAGGTCACCTCCTTCATCAGGCCTGATGGAGAAAAGGAGGCAGATGTTCGACGGGCTTCTGACTAGGATGCTTTGGATGTTACCAACAAAATTGGGATCATCGAAATGGAATCCAGCTGGTTAATGCTAAATATCAAGTTTTTCAATACATAAAAAAAGAAGTTCAACCAGAAAGCTCCTTAGAAGGATGTCCAGAGTACATCTTCCAAACTTGGACATTTCACCGGTTGAGGGTTAGTGAAGAAGAGAAAGACCCTAAATGAGATTGGTTGGCACCGTGAGAGTAGCTCGGGGTCCAGCACTGTTTTGTTCTCTTGTGCCTGGAAGTTGCTGAGTCAGAACGGACTTAAGATCAGCCACCACCACCAAGGAGCTCTGGTTCATTGCACTGAATGTTATGAGTTGAATCATGTTCCCCAGAAAGATACGTCAAAGTCCTAACCCCTTTTCATAAGCAGCTAAGAACTTAACCACTGCTCTACCAGAGCTAAAACCACGGAAGGAAGGGTGTTGGGGATAGAACATCCGTGCGGCCTCAAAGCCTCAGCAGATTGATGACTTGTTTCTTCAGAGAAAGGTGCTTTCTCAGCACCACTACCTGGCAGCGGCTGGCCCAACCACATGGTAGGCCCCAGTTAGCATAGCCAGTGGTGAGATGTACCAAGATATGGGAGGGAGATGCCCCAGATTGCCAGGGGTGTCCTTACAACAAAAATCTGCCCTGTGTCTGACCATGAGGAAAAAGGTCAGGCCACCATCCTGGTCTTCACTCTCACACACATCCAGGTCACAAGGGTACAAAAAGCGCCAGACCCCCTGCAGCGCTGCATACATGTTCCATTTAAACAGACACATGCACCAGACCACAAAAACAACAGCCTTCAGTATAGATCGCATTTCAATGTAAAGAAAACAAAAATCCTCACCAAGCACCAATAAATAACACCATGAGAAAAGGAGAAAAGATTGAAGTTGTCAAAGAGACTTCATTTTGTTTGGATTCATAATCAGCACTCATGGAAGCAGCAGTCTAGAAATCAAAGGACAGATTGTATTAGACAAATCTGAACAAGAGCAAAGATGTCATTGTAAGGACTAAGGTGCCCCTAACCCAAGCCTTGGTATTCTCGAAAGTTGGATCATGAATACAGAAAACAGAAGAAGAATGGATGCACTGCAGTCACGGTGTTGGAGAAAAATCTTGAAAGTACCATGAACTTCCAGAATAAATGAATCTGTGTTAAAAGAAATACAGCCAGAAGGTTCCACAGAAGCCAGGATGGCCAGACTTCGTCTCTCATACTTCAGACATATTATCAGGAGGAACCAGTCCCTGGAGAATGACATCATACTTGGTAAAGTGGAGGGTCAGCAAACAGAGGAAGACCCCCAACTAGACAGATTGACATCAGGGCAGCAGCAACAGGCTCAAGTGGTACAATGATTGTGAGGTTGGCCCAGGACAGGACAGCGTCTTGTTCTGTTGTGCACAGGGTCACTATGAGTCAGGACTGACTGGGCAGCACTTAACAAGCACAACATCAGACCATCCTCTGCGTATCACATCTCCCACAAAACACTGAATCTTAAAAGTTGTTTTTCTACATCAGCCCCTTATTGATTGTGATTTATAGCGGTTTCCTGTTCCTTCTTACACAGATCACTGAGACCACATCAGTTCGCTGGTGCATCTGTGCACTTCACTGTGTGTATTTCATGTGTGGAAGGCCTTGCCAGATTTTAACCGAGAACTGGTTTGGCTAACAGTCTGTAGGAGAGCACTGATTTGATTAACTTTTAAGATTTTGTTTAACTGCTAAAAGCATTGGGATGAGTTAAAAAGAAGAAAGAAAATGTGAGAGAGTTTTATAGAGGAAACACAAGATCAGGACAAGAACATGCAGTGAGTGATTCCTGATGGAAAAGAAGAAAGCTATCAGGGACATCCTGGGGGCAGCTGAGGGGACTGGAGGCAGTACTGTGTCCTTGGTAAACTTGGAGAGGTCCCTGCTCTTCAAAGAGAGGCTGAAAGATCAGGGCTGAAGGGTCATGAGGCAGCTCGTACACTCAAATGGGTCAGCACACACAAATAGAGGTTTCTACCTAGGAGGTACAGTCCTGGGGCGGCGCTGTGGGCTAATGTGTCAGACTGCAAAGTCATTTGTACTACAAGGTCGGTGGTTCAAACTCTCCAGTTGCTCCTTGGAAACCCTATACAGGGTCACAGTGGGTTGGAATCGACTCTCAATGGTACTTAACAACAACAACAACATCGAGCGACTTGGAGAAAGCAAGTGGAGTGCCAACCGCTGGTGAATATGGATGGAGGGTATGCCTTTGCCTTCTTCTGGAAGCTTTTCTAAGGGTTTAATGCTTTTGAATAAACAGCATTCTTATCAATGGAGTAAAGATTGAAGATGTCAAGGACTTCATTCTTCTTGGATCAACTATCAACACTCACGGAAGCAGCAGTCAAGAAATCAAATGACGTATTGCATTAGGCAAATCCACTGCACAAGACCTTTTTAAAGTGTTGACGAGCAAAGATGTCAGCTTGAGGACTAAGGTATGCCTGACCCAAGCCATGGTATTTTCAATAACTTCATATGCATGAGAAAGCTGAACAGTGAATAAAGAAGACCGTAGAGGAATTGATGCTTTTGAGTTATGGTGTTGGAGGAGAATATTGAAAGTGCCATGGACTGCCAAAAGAACCAACAGATCTGTGTTGGAAGAAGTGCAGCCAGAGTGCTCCTTGGAGGCCAAGATGGCCAAACTTCATCTCTCATACTTTGGACATATTGTCAGAAGGGTCAAGTCACTAAAGAAGGATGTCATGTTTTATAAGGTGGAGGGTCAGAGAAAAAGAGGAAGACCCCCAACGAGATGGATTGGCCAAGTGGCAGCATCAATGAGCTCAAGCGTGGCAACAATTGTGAGGTTGGCCCAGGATCGGGCAGTGTTTCAGTCTGCTGTGCATAAAGTCTCTGTGAGTCATTACCGATTCGATGGCACCTAACAACAACAACAACAGTTTTTGAGATAAGAAGTTGGGGCAGACATTATGGTTTTCCACACCTGCAATAACACCACTGCAAATTTATCCTCCTAAAGCCACAGAGCGTTGGTGTGGCACTGTAGGATAAATGCTGGATTACTAACCACAAGGCCAGCGTTTCAAATCCACTAGCCGCTCTTCAGAAGTCACATACAGGGTTGCTATGAGTCGAAACTAACTCGATAGCACTTAACAACAACAAATGTGACCGAGTGGGGTCCTGGTGGCATGGGGTTAAAGCGCTTAGCTGCTAACTAGAAGGTCTCAGTTTGAACCCACCAGCAACTCCAGGAGAGACAATTTAGGCAATCTGCTTCCATAAGCATTTGTATCAGAAATCCTGTGGGGCAGTTCTATGAAGGTGAGTCAAAATTCTCTTCTCTCTGGTTATATTGAAACTCCCGTCCATGCCCTTGGCTGATGCCAACATTGAGCGTGAACATGAACTGGCTCTGTCGAGGAGACGAGTGGGAGTGGGTTAGGTGGGCCTATGAAATAATCCAAAGGTTTATGCCAGATGGGTACCGAAACAGCTCACCAAACAGAAACAGAAGCACTTCAGCAGATGCCGGACAAAATCTGGACCGAGACTTGAAAGAAGGCAAAAGTTTCTTTAAAAAAACTGCTATTTGTGACAAGACCTGGATTCATCACTACCAACCTGAGAGTAAACAGCAGAGTATGGATGGAAACATCCTCAATTGCCCACCAAGTAAAAGTTCAAAAATCCACCATCAGCTAGGAAAATTGATGCTTACAGCTTTCTGGGACTCTCAAGGGCCAATATTGGCACACTGTCAGGAAAAAGGTTCAACATCAACAGTGCTCCTTACAGTGAGATGCTCACTGCAGAGCTGAAGCCTAAACATCAGATTAAACAGAGGCCTGCTTTCCAAGGACGCTGTGATCTGGCATGACAATGCACGTTCACACACCTCCGCCTACACTGTTGACACTCTGCAAAAACTTCCTTTTGAGGTATTAAAGCATCCTCCCTGTAGTCCTGATCTTGGTCCATTGGACTTGCACCTGTTTGGTCCCCTAAATTCAGCCCTTCAAGGATGAAGATTCACCTCTGATGAAGAAGTGAAGACAGCGGTGCATTCACAGTTCAGCCTAAAACACTTTTTAAATAAGGGAAGACAAAAGTTTCTTGACAGATGGATAAAGTGTATTGAAAAGCAAGGAGATTATGTTGAAAAATGATGTACTTGCCTTTCCTAAAAGTTGATTAAATTAATTCTACAGCCCGAGTGCAGATAATTTTTGACTCACCCTCATATTTTGTCCTACCAGGTTGTTATGTGTTGGAGTCAACTTGACAACAGCAGGTTTGGTTTTTGGTTTAAAGAAACCCATTCATCTCACAGTCTCTGGGTCAGTGGTTCAGGTGTAGCTAGGATTAAGCTCAGGGTCTGGATGTTACCGTCTGGCTGTTGGGTGGGCAGTGGGCCTTTCTGGACCTTGGGATCTTCTTCCTGGCAGGATTCAGTTCCTTGGCTGACGGTTAATTGACACCACCGCTCAGAGGGTGGGGGAGGGGTCCTCGCGGTTTGTAGTACACCCCAGTGACCCCAGCATCAGTCTTTGGGACCAGTCTCTGGGTTCCAGAACACCCCTCCAGCTGCTCTTGGGTGGCCACAGTTGAATGTCTTGCAGGAAGCCAAGGTGACCTGCATCAGTCACTCTGGCCCGTGGGTCCTTCCCATTGCCCCATCCGCAGTGTGTCACCATCCTGACAATCTCTTAAGGGACTTCCGTGCCCGTCATAGTCCCCCCTGAGCTGCTTGTCTGTCCTCTAGAGATGCTGATGATGAATCTCCTAGAGATTCTCTCACAGTGCTGGAGGTGGAAAGCCCAAATTCAGGGCGTCGGCCAAGCCCCTCTTTCATCCAAGGCTGGGGAGGTGGTCACTTGGGTTTCTGCTAGCCTTTTGTCACAGTGTCTCCTCTCTTTTTGTACAGGAAGGACACCGGGCATGTTGAGTCAGGACCCCACCCCAGTTTGACCTCATGGTAACATCTGCAGACATTTTCAAACAGGGTCACGTGCAAGTGCTGGGAACACATTTAAGGATAAGACTTTCCACATCCGCCCTCTAGGCCTCTGCATGGGCTCTTCCTCGAACTTCAGTCTCAACTGGACATCACCCTCCCCATGCCCTCAGGATCCTGTCAGAGGTGATCCAATATGTGGCTCTTCCCTATGGACACATCAAAGCTTGGGGGCCCCTGGGACCCGGAGGGTACAGGGCCAGTCCAGCTCAGACAAGAGGTGGACCTCCTGGGCTGGGTGAGCAGCTCGGAGTAGCTCCCACCCTGCTCCTGCTGGCCATGTGCTCAAGGGGAGGGGAGAGTGGCCCCTACCTCAGTTTCCCCACTTGTAGCATCAGGGCAGTGGGGGTGACTCACTGCATCCCACCTCTGCCACCTTCAGGAAACGGCCTGGGGTGGGGCTTCAACCCAGCTGGTGGTCGTCTCCACCCCAAAAGACACACACACACACAACCACACAAGGCTCAGCAGATTTCACTTGGGTTTTTTGTTTTGTTTTTTTTTTTTATTTAAAACAAACATCTGTGCGCTATGTACAGACTGGCTCCTGGAGCAGGTGGCGGGGCCAAGCCAGGTGGGGAGCAGTGTAGCTGGAGGGGAGGGCAGGGCCAGCAGCTCATTCCTCCCCTTTCCCCTTCCCGCCAACCACCAGGCCGCCCCCTCCTGGCCCAAGCCATCAGCCAACAACCCCTGGAGAGCTAGTGAGAGAGCCTCTCCCTAGAGCAAAATAAATAGTGAGGCTGGTCCATCGGGTGCCCCCATCCGAGGCCCAGGTCAGGTCAGGATTGCTGCCGGACAGGACAGGACAGGGGACCTGGTGCAGCCTGGGGGGCCCGGCCTGGCCCTTGGGTGGGCAGAGCTGGGCAGAAGCAGAGCCAGGGGTCCAGGCCGGACCCCAAGGCTTTAAGGCAAAGCAGGGTGAGGGGTGTGCAGCCCAGTGGCCAGGCCGGCCTTTGGCACAATCAGGAGTGGGTGGCTGCAGAGACCACAGGTGGGGTCGGGGGGGGCGGCAGGCTAGAGGGGACAAAACCCGTGGGTCCTGGATCCCCACTCCAAGGCCTGATGGGTGGGCACTGGGGGCCTCGGCCACCGCCGGACTGGGTCTAGCTCCCAATGGTCAACAAAGTGTGTCTGTGTTGAAGGACAATTGGGCCTGGCAACAGAAAGTGGGTTGGGCTTGGGAGGGTCCTCCTAGGAGGCTCATCCCAGCCCCTGTCCTGAGAACCCTGCTGCCCCCAACAGGCGGTGCGCTGACCCAATCCTAACCCGATCCTCTCTCAAGTCTGCATTGCCTCATCTCCAGACCTCTCTCAGCTGGCTGAGTGCACTAGCCCATTTCCACCCTACCCTGCCTGCCGCCTGTGCAATCTCTCCCCTCTGCCCCCCTACTCCGCCTCAGTCTCTGTCTGCTGCCCCCCACTCTGCCTCAGTCTCGTCTTCCGCCATTTCCATTGAGCTGGGGGCCTATGGGGCATCTGTGTGGGGCCCTCTCAGGAGCAGTACCCCCACAGCCAGCTCCCCACAGTCCCTGACCCTGACCCAGTGGCCCAGCCTGGTGGGCAGTCCTCACCCGTTCCTCCTCAAAGCTGATGAGGCCCTCATCCTCCGTGTCCAGGTCCTCGGGCTCGTCGGCCACGAGTGCCCGGAGCTCGGTGGTGGCAGGCCTTGATCGGAACAGGCTGAGCAGGCGGCCTAGTGGGGACTGCAGGCCGGAGGGTAGCTCTGTCTCCTGCTGCTCCAGGTTGTCACTCTGCTTCTTGGCAAAGTTCACAAACACCTGGTGGCCAGGGCAGGCAGGTGAGCGGGCGGCAGGCAGGTGAGTAGGTGGGGTGGGCAGGTGGTGTCCATCACTCACGTTGTCCAAGGTGGTCTGGCTGACAGAGTAGTCCTCGATACCCAGCACACCCACCACCTGCTCCATTTTACTGAACACCTGGGCTAGCGAGATGTGCTCCGACTTCAGCTGGTACTGCACCTTTGTGTGATGCCGCTCCTGGGGGGGGAGGAACGCGGGAGTCAGGGCTGCCCCACCCCTCCCCGCCCCCACCTCTCAGCTAGCACCCACCTTGAGCACAGCCTCCGGGAAGTTGTGGTTGAAGAACCGCACCACATCCTTCACATTCTGGCTGACCTTGGTCCGCACCGTGATCATATAGCCATCTCCAAACCTGGGAGGACAAGCCCATGGACCCAGAAGCCCCAACGTCACCATCCCCAGCTGCCTGCAGACCCCACACCCATGGCACCCACCCCAGGCCGCCCCCATACCCCACCTGTTCTTCAGGTGCTGTATGCTGCCCAGACAGCGGAGCCGTCCATTGACCATGATGGCAAGTCGGGTGCACAGCGCTTCACACTCTTCCATGCTACGGGCACAGACAAACAGCTGGCACCAGGGCTCCCGGGACAGGGTGGGAACAGACAAACGGCTGGCACCAGGGCTCCCGGGACGGGGTGGGCACAGACAAACGGCTGGCACCAGGGCTCCCGGGACGGGGTGGGCACAGACAAA
>NW_006408574.1:1139674-1152373 GCF_000296735.1 Chrysochloris asiatica | reverse complement strand
CTCCCGGGACGGGGTGGGCACAGACAAACGGCTGGCACCAGGGCTCCCGGGACGGGGTGGGCACAGACAAACGGCTGGCACCAGGGCTCCCGGGATGGGGTGGGCACAGACAAACGGCTGGCACCAGGGCTCCCGGGATGGGATGGGCACAGACAAACGGCTGGCACCAGGGGTTCCCAAGACGGGGTGGCCACAGACACACGGAGCTGGACCCCAAGCGCTCCTGGGATGGGGTTGGGTTGGGGCTGGTGCCCAGGGTCTTCTGGGACGAGGTGGGGAAGGACATGGGGCCCACCTGTGTGACGTCAGAACCACAGAGCGCCCTGTCTTGATGAGGTCCAGGATGAGATTCCAGAGGAAACGCCGGGCCTTGGGGTCCATGCCCGTGGTGGGCTCATCCTAAGGGCGGGCAAGGTGTGCAGGGCTGAACTGTGTCCACCACCTTGCCCACCCACACCTCCTGGTCCACCACCCGGCCATGAGCTCACCAGGAAGATGAAAGCTGGGTACCCGATAAGCGCGATGGCGGTGGACAGCTTGCGTTTGTTACCACCACTATAGGTGCCGGCGGGCTTGTCGGCGTACTTGGTCAGCTCCAGCTTCTCCAATGCCCACCTCACCACCTGGACAGGGAGGGCAGATACTCAGGGTCCGCTGTGCCCTGCTCAGCCACAGCCCCTGGTCCACATCCTCACCCGCGCTTCGTCCTTCCAGGGGATGCCACGCAGCCGTGTGTAGAGCTGCAGGTGCTCCCGGGCCGTGAGCTCATCGAACAGGGCGTCAAACTGCGGACAGTAGCCCAGGCTTTGCTGTACCTGCAGCAGTTCCTTCAGCACACTGCAATACCGAGCGCGTCAGCACTGAGCGTGCGCAGCCCACCCCCTCCAGCCCCGAGCCACGCCCATCCTTGTGCACCTGTGTCCATTGATGAAAGCCTCGCCCCCCGTCGTGCTCTCATCTCCTGTCAGCATCTTAAAGGTACTCGTCTTGCCCGCGCCATTGACGCCAAGGAGGCCGAAGCACTCACCGGGACGCACGCCCAGGCACAGCCGGTCCACAGCCAGGATGCGGCCTATCTTCCGGGACTTGTACACCTGGGGTCGGGGCGGGGGCAGGGAGCTGTCCCTTCAGCTGGGCAACCTGTCACCTGGGGGCCCAGCCCACCTCCTGGGCCCATACCACAAAGGCCACGCCCCCACCCACGGTCCCGCCACCGAGCTGGCCACAGACCCAGCCCACCTTGGTCAGGTTCTCAATCTTGACCATATCATTGTCTGCGTCCCCCCGCAGAACTCGCTGCCGCTCACTGGCCACGTCCACATCATCCTCCACGGGCTTGGTGGACACAGGCATACGCCTGGAGGGACAGAGTGGGCAATGCTAGGCCCACCACCACCCGGGGTCACCCACCCCTGCCACCGCTCCTGCCGTCAGTCCACTCACTGCGGCCGCCGCAGGAAATTGTACTGGCACATGATGGTGAGGAAGAAGCCGACAAAGCCCTCCACGGTCATGGCCACCAGCCCACGAGTGACGATGTCCCACTCGAAGGGGGACTTCATCTTGTCAAACTGACCTGTAGAGCAGCTGGCTCAGGGCCTGTGCTCACGGACTTCTGGAAACCCCACAGCCACCCCCACACCTGGCTCCCCACCCCGCCCTACCTCTCCCCACCTGGTCAGTCCCAGTACCTGTCCCCTCCCAGTTTCCACCCCACCTCGTTCTAGTTCCAGCCCCGCCCCGTCCCAGTCCCCGCCCCTTCTGGGCCCCACCAGGCCGGTACACACCAATCTTAGCATAGTACTCGTTGATGTACTCATTGTAAGCCATCTCCATGAGCCCATGGCCCAGGTTGTAGTTGGGGAAAATGAGAAAGCAGCTTTTCAGGTAGCTGTTGACAACCTTCAGGTCCTGGAGGGTCACGGGGTGTTAGGGACGCAGCCTGGGTAGTGGAATACCCCCTCCCCACCCCCATCTACCTCTACCTTATCATGTTCAAAGAGCTGCAGCAGGAAAGTGGCCACGGTGGCCGTGATGCCGATGAACAGATTGATGACGATGAGGAATACGTAGGCGGAGCTGGGCACCTCGAACCAGAAGGAGGCCGGGTACATGATGGGTGTGATGGACCACCTGGGAAGGGATAGCTATCACTCCGGCTCCCAGGCACAGGCCGAGGCCACACCCCCATGTCCTGAGCCACGCCCCCACGCCCAGCCACAGACTCCGCCCCTTACCCGTAGAGTAGGAAGAGGGAGAGCACAGCGGGGAAGTTGGTAGGTGATGTGTAGGCTGGCAGGTCGAACACAAACAGGATGATGACGCAGCAGGTGGCCGGGACCAGGTAGTTCAGCTGCAAGAGCAGGAGAGGCTGACTCGGGGGAGCAGGGGAGGGTTGATGTGCTGAAGGGCGGGGACCCTAGGATAAGGTGCGGAGCCCATCCCAGGGCGCTGGGAACCCAAGGGCTAAGTGTGGCAAACAGAGTGCCCGCAGGTGCCTGGAAGAGGACAAGGGCGATGGGAGCCTCCCAAATCAAGGGCGCACCATGTCCCACACGTAGTTGGCCAGCCAGTAGATGACGGGGCTGCAGCCACTGACAAACTGCAGGTGTTTGGCCTTGGTGGACTTCTCAGCCACCAAGAAGACCACGAAGCTGGCCGGCACGAAGGACATGGCAACAATGATGAAGATGGCGATGACCACATCGGTACCCTGCAGTCTGGGGGGCAGACGAGACAGCATGAGCCCAGTCCCACGTGCAGCCCCTCCCTCCCCGGCCCCCCAACACCTACAGGTAGTCCAGGGAAAGGCTGGCACTTGTCCTGTTCATGGGGTGGTTGGTGACCGTAATGCCTGTGGCAGAGGGAGAGTGGCAGCCTCAGGCCCTGCTCCCACCTGACCCTTCCCCACCCTCCACGCTCCCACTCCCCAACACCCCCCGCCCCCACCATAGGCTGCCGGATTGCCCTTGCTCTTGGGCAGGTTGGCACGCAGAATGGCGTTGTTGAGGCTGTTGAGGTAGGTGGGCATGCTGTGGTAACCCTTGTTGTTGTAGAACACCTGGAAGGAGAGGAAAGGCCACAGAAAGGCCCCGAGTGCCACCGTGGGTCACTGTGGACGCAGACAAGGGCTGGCCCACTGACCCCCAGTTGCTTACCTGGGCCACCCTACGCACAGCGATCTTCCGCACCATTGGCGGGGCCTGGGCGCCAAACGAAGTCGGGATGGCTTTCTGCACGTTGCCAAAGGTGATGGCTCCATACCTAGTCAGACAGGTGGGGGTGAGGGAGGCCCAGAGGGCACCAGCTGGCCAACCTGCCCAATAGCACCCTCTTGTTCCTGTTCACTCACCGGTGCAGCCGGAATCGGTCAGAGGTGAAGAGTAGGTACTCAGAGACGTTGTGGCCGGTGATGTCGGTCAGGATGTCGCCTGTGACAACCCGCATCTGGGGCGGGTGCCCACCCACACCACTGGGGCAGGAGAAGCCAGTGCCCTGCGTGGAACAGCTGCAGCGGACAGGCTCCCGTACCAGGCGAGGCAGCGAGGGAGCCGAGGTCCATGTCTCTGTGGGTATAGCGCGGGTCATTTGGTCCACCCCTAAGCCCTAGTTCCCCCCCAGGCCTCTCCAGCTTCCCACCCCTCTATTACGTCATGCCTTCACCCCTCCTAAATCCAGCCGCTTGCCCGCACTCCCTCATCTCTCCCCACCCTGTTGAAACCTGGCACAGTAGTGGGCAGCAGGGAGGCATTCCAAGCCTGCAGCGGATCATCGTCGAGCGATACAGGGGTGTCAGACGGGGCAGGAGAGGGTGGGGGTGGCACAAAGTTGGACAGAGGCACCCCCTGTGTGAATGACTCCAGACACATGCTATCGAAGAAGCGGGCGGCCAGCACGCGGGACTCGCCGCTACTCAGGTTCATTGTGGGCCCCAGGGAGCCATTGGCTGGGGACTTGAGCACACAGGTGGCACCTACTCCTGATGGCAGGCGGAATGTGCTCACGAGTTGCTGGGGGCTGGCATCTGGAGACAGTCGAAGTCTAGGACACGGGGTCATGAGTTGGGTGCTGCTCCCTGGCACCCCCACCCGCCCACCAGTTCTCCAGCCTCACCGGTACTCCCAGCGATCCTCGTTGGCATAGGGAATGAAGTTGCCTCGGGGCTGGGTGTAGTTGTGGTATTGAGATGGGGACAGGACCAGTGGCGGCAGGTCACCTGGCAGAGGGAGTGGGAAGGCCTCATCAATCCAGAGCACCTGCCAACAGCCCCAGATGCAGGACCCGGAGGCTCAAGCTTGAAAACTCCCAGGGTGTCAACAGCCTCCAATCAGGACTGAGGCCCTGAGCAGGCAAGGGTCGCTCTATGTGGTGAAGACCCGGGTTGAGTGGAAGCCACACTTGTACTGTCCCCCTGCCCAGTCAGCTGGCCGTACCAATCTCGGGGACAGAGAGGGCCACCGTCATGGCCACGCAGACGAAGAAGGCAGGGAGCAGGATCTGGGAGCAGAGTGCCTTGGAGTTACGCCGGGCGCAGTGGAATCGCTTCACCAGAAGCCCATGAAACTGGCGCACCCGCAGCCACCAGCCGTCCAGTGGGCGGCTGCCCTGGCCGACCCGCGTGAGGCTCTCAGCCTCGGCCTCTGTACAGGAAGCCAGGGCTGAGCAGGCAGCCCCACGTGCTTCCTGCTCGACCACCCCAGGCCCACCCGATCGTCCCCACCTTGCAAGCTGACATTGTCCGGGTCCTGCAGGTTGTCAAAGAGAGGGCGGTAGTCTCCATAGATCTCAGCATAGCCAGCAGACTCATCGCCACGGGCAGAGCCCACCGAGGAGGCTGACTGCAGTGAGGCTCGTGACTCAGCCAGCTCAGAACACCGGGCCAGGTTGCCAGTGAGCGTCTCCGCAGCCGCCGGGGCCTCTGCTCCTGGCATCACATCCTTCCTGGATTCCTTCACATCTAAGGCCGAGGAGAGACCTGAGGTCCCCTTGCCCACCTGCCTAGGAACCCTAGCCCCCCAGGGACTGGTGGGGTGAAGTGGGCAGTGGGCTCCAGGGCAGACACCCCTGTGTTCCCTCACCAGCCTCGCTATTCTCCAGGGACTGGTCCTCCTCCGACACCTTAAGGAACACTTCTTCCAGTGTTGTATCCATCAGACCAAAGCTACTCAGATGCAGTTCCTCTAGGCTGTGCTCCAGGTGCTACAGAGGAGCTGGGTGAGGTGGGGGTGGGACACAGGACCTCCCAGCAGCCCTCTCCCACCCCCACAGGCCCCCCAACCTGGAAGAGGCGCTCAAAGGCTCCCTTCTTGGCAGCCTCACTGGGCAGGATGTAGGACAGCTCAGTGCTCGTGTCTGACACCAGCAGGCAGGAGGCCACATGCTTGCGGATAAACTGGGAGACATGTGGCTCCGAACAGCTGCTCAGTGGGGCTCGGCCTGGGGGGCTAGACGCCAGCCCTGAGTCTAGGGGAGAAGAGGTGCGGGGAGGGGCTTCACTCACCCAGCAGGGTCAGTGGAGACCTGGAGAGCGGACAGACCAGGCCCGCCAGGCATCCAGGGCCCACCCTGCCACTGGGCGTCCCAGAACAGACCTTGGGGGCCTCCCGGCTCAGCGGGTCGCTTGACCAGCGTAAGGCGGTACCCGTCACCGTAGGCACCCTTGAGGAAGAGCGGAGAACCACAGCACTTGAGCTTCCCGTGGGAGATGACTGCGATGCGGTCCCCCAGCAGGTCGGCCTCGTCCATGTGGTGAGTGGACAGGAGGATGGTTCGGCCTGGGGAGGGCGAGGCCAGAGTCTGAGGGCTGAGCAGGGTCAGGCAGGCGGCCTATGACAGCCTCACCCCACTCACCAGGTTTATACTTCAGGATGAGGTCCCAGATCGCCCGGCGTGCATAGGGGTCCACGCCGGCGGTAGGCTCATCCAGGATGATGGCGCGGGACCCGCCCACGAAGGCGATGGCTACGGAGAGCTTGCGCTTCATGCCGCCGGACAGAGTCTGCACCAGCGAATGCCGCTTGTGGGAGAGTTCCAGATCTTCGATCATCCTGCAGGGCCAGCAGGCGGCCGGTGTTCAGGTCCCGGCCCCGCCCCTGGCTCCCCACCGCCCCGCCCCTGACTCCCCACCGCCCCGCCCCTGGCCCCATCGCCCCGCCCACTTGTCCATCTCCTTGCGGATCTCCTCCTGCGCCATGCTCTTCAGCCGCGAGTAGAACCACAGATGTTCCTCCACTGTGAGGCGGTCGAAAAGCACATTGTGCTGCGGGCACATGCCCAAGTTCTTGCGGATCTCGTCCATCTCCGTGCGGATGTCGTGCCCATAGATGGTGGCTGAGCCAGAAGTCGGCGGGAACAGGCCAGTCAGGATAGACCTGGATGGGAGGGAGGGGTCCAGCAACCTGACCAGATGGAGCAGCACCCACACTGTCCCCCCCAGCTTCCCCCATGCCCAAGCTTGGGCCTCACATGGTAGTGGTCTTGCCGGCCCCGTTGTGGCCCAGGAAGGAGACCACCTGGTTCTCATATAGGTTCAGGCTCAACTTGTTCAAGGCTAGCTTCCTGTCATTTTTGTAGACCTTGGTGAGCTTGTCCACACAGACCACCAGCGGCAGGTGGGTGGGCTCCTCCTCCATGCCCCGCATCTCCTCTGCACAGGGCACTCGTATCATTGGGGTAGGGGGCAGAGCTTCAACGCCCTCTGTCCCCTCACCCTCAAAGCCAGCTCCCTCATCTCCCAGCACCTCACCGAAGCGTCGGCTCTCCATAGCGCAGGCCTGGTCCTCCTCCATGATGCTGAGGCGGGGGCCATGTGCCCATGGCCAGCTCCATTCCCACGCTTCTGCCCGCCCACTGCCCAGCCAGTAAGACTTCTGCAGCGGGAAGTACCAGGGCCGAGGCAGCCCATACATGCCTGGAGACCAGGGATGGGAGAAAGGCTGACCCAGGGCGTAAGGGTTGACAGTCCACTAGAGGAAGATGTGCACACACACCCCCATCCAGGAACTGCACAGGAGCTCCTCCCCAGCCGTAGCCCCTGCCTCATGTCTCCGTCTGGATGTACCTGGATGTACAGCCTCAATGTACCAAGTGAGCACCCCATAGACCGCAGCATCCACAACAAGCATGGTGACAGCCAGCAGCAGATTGAAGTCGTCACCCTCCACCGGCGACTGGTTGAACGTGTGCCACTGGATGCCCACGCCCGCCACCTCGTACAAGGCAAAGTACTTGGACCCCAAGCCAAAGGCTGTTGTGGACATCAGGGACTGAAGAGACAGCAGCATGAGTGGGCAGGTCACGGTAGGAGAACAGGCCCGACGCCACCCAACTCACACGCCCACACTCACCGCAATGCACTTCTCAAAGGCTGTGATCTTATCGTGAGCCACCTCCTCTCGGATCGCCACATACATGTAGGGCACATAACTCAGGAAATAGACGATCCCACCGCAGGCGGAGGCCAGCTTGGCCTTGGAGTACAGCACCGACACCAGGAAACTGGGGGCCCACCACTCAGTCAGCCCCACCCCACCGCTGGAGGCTGCCGGCTGGGCGCGGGGCCACAGCGTCCCCCCACACACACCCCTGAGCTGGACTCAGGCACTCACCAGAACATGATAGTGGCCACGGCATAGACAGCCAGGAAGAGCCAGATGATGAGCACGTGGCTGTGCATGAGCACCTGCCCGTACTTGAGGATGGCGGTGAGCGCCGTCACCGAGATGGTCAGCTGCACAAAGCCCGTGATGAACCAGGCCACCCAGTGCACCGCATTGTTCAGGCCCATGGTCTTCATCACCTGCCAGAGGGCCGCGGAGGCAGCCACTCAGCCCTGGTCAGAGCTCTGCAGGCCCCGCCCCACCCCGCCTCCCGGCCGCCCCGGCTCCTCCCCCACCTCCTTGAGCCGGTGCTCCTTCTCAGCTACGATGTGTTGGATGGTCATCGCCACCGAGTAGACCCAGGAGATAACCATACAGAGTGGCATCATGTGCTCGATGACGAACAGGAAGCTGAGGGGGAAAAGGTGTCAGGGCGCCGGCCCGAGTTCCCACCTCTCCTCCTCCCATCCTACTCACTCATCGCGCGTGTAGCAGGGGTAAGGGAACATCTGCACATAGCTGCCTGGCTCCACCACGTCGTGCCCCACGAAAGTGTTGATGATGGCCCGTTCCATCATGTCTGAGGGTGGAGTCAGCGTCAGGGTTGGCCCTTCCCCACACCCCACCGTCATCAGTCCCCGCCCCTCGCGCGGGACAGCCCCTTACCCTGGATCCACACGAAGCCGTACAGGAAATAGAAGCGGCCCCCAGTGTTGGGCCCTGGGCGCCAGTAGGCCCGACGGATCTCATTGGTTTTCTCGGTGAAACTGGAGTTCTGACGGATCTTGTAGTGGACGTGGGGAGGGAGAGAGCCATCCTTCCGTGTCTGGAAGATCACGCCTGGGGACCCAAAGCCAAGCAAGGTCGTGGAGAGGGGCTGGGAGAGGAGGAACAAGGCTGGGGTAGGAGAATGAGGCCAGGGACCCAAAGGAGAAAGAAGGGGGTGGGACCAGGGCTGGAGGGGAGGGGCCTGGAAGTGGGCGGGGCTCGCAGCTCACTAGCGAACACGGTGACGTTGTCCTGGTAGGCCTGGTTGAGAGTGTAGTTGACGATGCTCTCCTCGTCCGGAAAACCCTTGAAGATGTCCACGCTTACCTGGGGACAGGCCAGGGTTGGCACAGCTCGGGAGGCGGGGCCCCGCTGGTCCCGCCCTCGACCACACCCCCACCTTGGACATGAACTGGATCCAGCCGCAGGCCGCGTTGTCAATGGTATCCAACTGCTGCAGGAGGGCCGAGCCATTGGGCAGGGAGAAGTTGTCCTGACGCAGGGCTGGAGGCAGCTCCTCCAGAGAGAGGTTCAGTGCTTCCGGGTGCAGCCGCAGTTCTGCCACGTACTGGGGGTGCAGGGCGATTTAGAGGATACGCGAGCTCCGCCGCCTCACCCCACCCCTACCCCGGCCCCCCACGGCACCTGCTGCAGCCAGTGCAGGTGTTGCTGCAGCCGTCCCTGCTCCAGGAAACTGCGGATCTCCGCCGAGATGTTAAGCCAGACCTGGGCGTAGTGGGTCACGTTGCCCACGAAGGCAAAGGTCTCGTTGGCCTGCAGAGGGTGAGGGTACCGGCATGGGGCCTCCAGAAGAACCCAGCCAGTTGTGGGTGTTTTACACACTTCTCTCCTCTGGCTCGATACAGCCTACTAGCCCTAACCTACTAGCCAGGCTCCCAACGCCCCGGCCTTCCTGAAGCTTCCACAGAACTGTCCTTAATGCTACTCTTGGACACAGTCTGCCCATGGACAGCACTGTCTCACAGCTGCTGGGACACCCCGCCCCTTCTCCACCTCCCTAATCAACCCTCGACTCTTCCCATCTCTCCTTACCCTCATCTTAGGGACCCCCTTCCAGGTTGATCTGCCCCCCCCACCAGCCCCAACCCTGATTTCAGCTAGTTCCAAACTGTTCTATCTCCCTAGAGATACTGACCCCACATGGCTTTGCAGCACCATGCTCAGCAAATCCCAAACTAATGAAAACTAACCCGCTCCCCCTCTACTGCACCCACCCAGCTGTCTGGCCAGACATCATCTACCCACACCAGGTCCTGAACCAAATATGGCCACCTGGACAGACTTAGCGGCTCCCTTTCCTCCCACAGGAGGCTCCTGTGGGTGAAGCCCACCAGGACCCCCACTTGCAGAGCAATGCCCCAGCTCCAGGGCCTGTGTCTCACGTGGGACTGCGCCCCCACAGGTCTTATGTTCCGATCCCCGCTCTGCTCACGGGGTACTGCGCGGACGGAGCGCAGCAAAAGCAAAGACCGCACCAGCCCCTGCACCTTCAGGATGACGCGGTCTGCCTCGGAGCCCGCGGGCGCGTACAGTATCTTGGGATTGCTGGTCATGAGATGCACCAAGAGGCCTAGGTTCCTCTGCTCCTTACTCGTGAACCCAAGGGAACTCATGTTGCCCCGCCGCAGCGCTTCCGGCTCTATGGTGCTGGGGAGGGACGGGCCCAAGAAAGGGGGTGTGGCTCAGGAGCCCGAGCTCTGGGAATGGGGGTGGGGACGTCGGGGGTGGGGACAGTGAATCTGGAATTGGGGAACTGGGTGGAAAGTCAGAGTTTGGAGACTCAGCGAGGGGCATCTGGGTTGCAGGGAGACCTTATTGGTTAAGATGGGGTTGTTGTTATTAAGTGCCTTCGAGTCGCTTCCGACTCATAGCAACTCTGTATAGGGTTTCCGAGGAGCAGCTGGTGAGCTTGAACTGCCAACCTTGCGGTACAAACTGGCTTTGAAGTCCAGCGTATTAACCCACAGTGCCACACTAGGATAGGGTGGTACACCAGAAATGGGGGATGGGGCCTCACGGATGGCAGGCGGGCTTAGCAGTGGAGTGGAGTTAGGGCTTCAGGAGTTCAAAGCAAAGCGGTTTCAGGAAGTCAGGAGTGGGGCAGGGCGGTGAGGAGCAAGTGGGCGTCAGGGTGTAGCCTCAAGATTGGGGGAGGGCTGCACCAGGCATAGGAGACAGGATCCAGCCCTGCCTTCCACATACCGATTGTTCCCGCAGAGGATGGGCTGCAGGCCCGCCCAGAGCTGCACAAAGGCCGCGCACTGGCCCTGCAGTGCTTCCGCCCCGGCCGGGGTCGCAGCCGGTGGACTGACCTCTTCCTCTGCCGTAGCGTTTGTCCCAGAGCCCGCCCCGAGACCAGTGCCGTTGGCCAAGCCACCGGGCCCACTGCCTGGGGTCGCAGGGGCCCGGCCCGCACAAGCACCCTGGGGTAGCAGTAAGGCCAGAGCTGAGAGGACATCCACATCCCGCAGAACCTTCTGGGCGTTCAGCAGGTCCTCCAGCAGCGCTGGCAGCCGCCGCGGGGGTGGTGGTTGCTGCTGGGTATATGAACCGTTGGCCACATCCAGGCCCAGCTGAGGGAACATGGTCATGTGGAGAGTTGCAGACTTAGGGAGGTGTGCTGGTGGGGAGCAGGGCCTGGGGGTGGGATGTGCAGGATGGCTGAGATGGGGGGGGGACAGAGAGGGGCTATGTGAGGAGAGTGGGAAGGTACTGAGGTGGGAACACAAGGCAGGGGCCCAAGCCGTGACATGGGGGTATCAGACACCCAACACAGGGTGCAGTCTCCCACACACAGAGCCCTGGTGGCTCTAACTGGGACATTGCCAGCCCTCATACTGGCTGTCCAGCTGGTAGGTGGGGGCCTCACCTGCTGGACAATCTTGGTCATGTCCAGCTGGTTCCGGAGCTCAGACGCCAACCCAGAGAAGCGGCGGGCACGGGTGGTCGCCTGCCCACTGCAGACAGCAGCCCGATAGCCCTGCAGCGCACTCTGCTGACCCTCAGGAGCGGTGAGAATGCGGCCCAGCTCCCGGGAACCTGGCGTGCAAGTCAGTCGCTCCAGGAGTTCAGGGGCAAGCAGCAGTTCCTGGGGGAAGGGGACAGTAGGTCCCCGGGCAGGGTCTCCAGGAAGGAACTCCCAGCCCAAACTGAGAGGAGACTGGAAGCTTGGCCCAAGGTGGTCTGCAGGCCTCACCGGCTCCCCACTTAGCCCAGGGCTGGGGCCTGCATAGCCTCCCCACATCCCCATGCTACTGCAGGCTCCAAGTCCCCCCTTCACTCTAGAGGGATCATTTCCTCACCCAGAGGCAGGAGGCATGCCCCCAACCCCTCTAGGCTCCCCTCACCTCCGTCCGGAGTAAAGGATTGCTACCCAGGTGGTTCCAGGGCTCCTGACCCCTGGGGAGATCGGACCCTGCGTGTAGGGTGGGCGAAGAGCCAAAGAGCAAGCGGTAGACCTGGGAGGCCAGGGAGGGGAGGAGGCGTGACTCAGGTTGGGGGGTTGCAAAGCCTGGCACTGGGACCCACTGAGCCCTGAAAGGTAGCTCAGCTGTCCCCCACGTCCACCACCAGGGGCTATGAGGCAGGCAGAACATAGTAGCCAGGACTGGGAGCTGCCTCCATGGGTACAGACCACCCACCTTGGAGCGGGGGCCCACCTCACCTCGGGTGAGTCCACCCGGGCAGCCAGGAGGGCCTGCGCTGTGCTATTAGGCAGTGATAAGTTCTGCGTCAGGAAGCGACAAAGCTCCCGTGGATCCCTGGCCACTGAGTCCAGAGAGAAGGTGGACACTGGACGGGCATAAGAAAAGGTGGGGGCCAGCTGGGGGGCCGGTCACTGTGCCCTGCCACAGCCCAGCAGGCCCCGAGTGTAGGGTTCAGTAGTGCCCATGTGTGCCAACAAAGAAGACCAGGTAGATAGGGTAAGCGTAGAATGGAGGCGACCACTCAGGCTGCCCGTGAGCCCAGGCGCACCTGCAGGGCTGTCCACGCCTCTCTCCCAGACACGCTGGCCGCCGGTGCTCAGGGTTTCCAGGTGCTGCTGCAGGGCTTCGAGCTCGGAGCCTAGGCTAGGTCGTGCTGGGTCGAACAGGTTGCCCTCCTCTACCACGCGACTGAGGCGTTCCAGAAGCTGCGTCACCCTAAAGCATCATGGCTGTCACCAACAGTCCAGGGACAGGAAGCCAGGCTTCTGGGGGTGCTCCTACAGGGGGTGCTGGGTGGGCACTCATGGGGGGGCAATTGTGAAGACAGTGGAGGATTCCTGTAAGAGGTGAAGGGGACACTCACGGGGAGTTGGTGGGGACACTCA
>NW_006408574.1:1118467-1139456 GCF_000296735.1 Chrysochloris asiatica | reverse complement strand
GGACACTCACGTGGAGTTGGTGTACTGCAGGAAGCCAAAGTCATCCCGCTGGCCGTCTGGGCACAGAGACTGCATGACAGGTAGAATGCCGGCAGAGGTGAGGGGTGCAGCTGTGTAGAAGGCTACAGGGACAGGCAGGGAAGAGAATCCAGAAGGACCAGGGAAGTGTAACCAAGAGGGGAGGGAGACAGACCAAAAGGAGAAATTTGGAGAGTCAGGAAGGAGGAGGGCTTCAGGCAGAAGACAGTGGGCAGAGCGCTGGGCCCCAGCGGTGCCAATGACTCCCGCAGGTCAGAGGTCAAAGGGCCACCTGCCAGCCCCTACCCCAGGACCCTCAGGCTTCCCTCTCCCCTCAACCACCCAAATCCAAAATCTGCCCACAGAGTTCCCCCACCCCTGGAGGTGACCTCTGACCTTTCTGGGCAGCAAGTTAGCAAAGTGAGTGCAGGAAAGCCCAAAGGGAGGTGAAGGTAAAGAAGCCAGGCTAGCCCCACCCAAGTTCCAGGCTAGCCCCACCCCAGTTCCAGGCTAGCCCCACCCCAGTTCCAGGCTAGCCCCACCCCAGCCCCAGGCTAGCCACCCCCCAACCCAGGTCTGCCCTGCCCCAGCCCCATACTAGGCCCAGCCCAGCCCCAGGCTAGCCCAGGCACCCCAAGGCAGGAGTACACTGTCAGATGACCCAACAGAGAGAAAGCGACACCCTAGCAGCTTGACCCTGCCCAGCTGTGGCTCAGCCCCAGACCCTTTACTGCCCATCACCCGTCTTGAGACAGTTGTCACTGACAAGGTGCGGGGGGCTCCGAAGCCCCAGACAAGCCAGGGGGAGGTTGTTAATGCAAGCAGGGAGGGGTGCTCAAGCTGCACCAGGAGGACCCCATAGGGGCCCTCCCGCCGCTGCCGCCTGGGGTCCAGCTGGATGAAGCGCGCCTGCTCACTTACAGACTGCATGCGGGCCACGGTGGAGGAGGGCACAGACCATGCGTGGATTGGGCGGGGTCAAAACAGAACAGAGGAGACCAGTGAGTACCGTAGTCACGCTGAGAACCGGTGTCCATGGTTGCTTGTGGCCACCAAGGCCATGTCCTTCTCTGAGCCCACCCGTAGGCTCGGAGCACAGGACCAGGACACAGGTAGGTCTCAGGAGCCAGGGGACAGGTGGGCACATTTGTGCAGGCACATGCACACAGAACACCCGTGCAGATGTGGTGAGGACCCCCGCCCACTGGCCCACCTCACACAGACTCTCACCTTCCTTCACAGAGATGGTGGGCTTCTTCTGCCGTAGTCCCAGCAGGATGAAGAAGAGGACCAGCGGGATGAAGATCTCGAAGGCCAAGACCCACTATGAAGGGAGGTCACATGAGACCCCCATCTGGCCTAACCCCTCCCAGCTCTCTCTCCTGAGAACAGACCAGCCAGGAGCCCATTTGCAAAAGTTGGGGGTACAGGAGGCCGAGCCAGACTCTCCAAGGCCAACCAAGGTCTCAGCCCTTTCCAATTGCCAAGAGAGCCGGTGGTATCTGGCCTCCCAGCTCTGCTTACCACACAGGGGTTGAAGGAGGGGTTATATTTGGGTCACCTGCTCTATGAGGAGCTTCAGAGCCAGCAGGGACAGACCACTCAGCTTGTGGGCCACTCTGACCTATTCAAGTACCAGCTCATCTTCCCCTACCTCTTCCTGTGGTTGGCCTGGCAGGAGGATAATTCCCACACTTCCAGGGCTCTGAGCAGCACCACCCAGCCCCCAAGCAGGAGGCTGGGAAGATAGACCAGGAGCAACTGGAAAGAGGGTGGGACCGCCCCCGCCCCTGAAGCCAAAAGTACCTCCTTCTACCCTCTACCCTCCCTACAATGTAAGACTCCAGGACTCAGAACCAAGGCCCTGTCTCAGACCCAGCCTCAGCCCAGTTTTCCCGGAGCTGTTGCTGCCCAGGAGAGCCACCACAGTGTGTCCTGCCATGCGCCTGTGGCTGAGTGGGAGGAAGGCCAAGACCCCAGGCCAGGCTCAACTGAGTCCTGTGGGCCGGAGCTTCCTGGCTCATGACGGAGGGAGAACAGGGGCCTGGCCTGGGGAGAGGCTGCTCTGACCCTCATCCCCACCCAGCTTGGACCACATGACACACAGGATCCCTTCATCCCCTTCTGCCTCAAAACAGACTTCAGAGACCCAGAGCTGTAGCACCCGTCGGGCCCAGGGCTGGCCTGTGCCCGGAGTGGACCAGCTGCAGTGTTTATTGAGGCAGATGACAATGGCGCTCTGTGGCCCCAAACATGCCCACCCCAGTCTGTGCCAGCCTTCACCCCTCCCAAACTGGGTTGAGCCCAGAGGTTATCACAGGCACCCACGAGGTCGCTCAAGCAGGCGCTGGTCACAGGCACACAGCTGCATGGGAAGGTGGGTGCTGGAGACCGGGGTCACAGCCACAGTGCCAGCCCGACTCACACCCACCCCCACCGGGCACCACAGCTTCTATAGCTGCAGCAACAGGCCACAGCCACCTCCCCCATCACTATAGCAACGGCTGCGCATGAGCTGCTGGGAGGAGCAGGGGAGGCCTGGTTGGCAGTGGAGCGGCATCTGGTTACAGGCCAGCAGCACACGTTCAGTCCTACCTGGGTGCCCCACCTGGCTACTGCACCTCAGTGCCTGCAAGGTAGCCCAACCTCTGTCCCTCAAGGCCAGTGCCCCTGGGCATGGGTGTCCACCAGTCTGAACCCTTCTCACCTCCGTACCTCACTCCTACTTCATCAAGGGGGGTGGGCAGCAGGTGAGGCCTAAGGGCAGCGTTGCCAAAGTAACTGGAGGGAGGCAGTGCCACTGGGATTAAGGACAGAGATCTAGCTCCTCCTCCAAGCACAGCCTGAGGTCCCGGGTTGCCTGGTGTCCAGCTAACCCGGAAGGAATGGGCCACCCTCACAAAGAGCTTGCTAGAGGGGAACCTGCAGGGAAGAGGATGCTTGCTCCTCACTGTCCCGACACTGTGCCTTCCACCAGATACTGCCCCCCCCCATTGCACAGAACACACAACATCTGTCTGACCCAGCCCAATCCAAGCGAGCTCTGAATTGAAAGAGGGACGCATCTCCAGCCCCAGGGTACGCACCACGTAGGGGTTCCACACCCCACTCACTTGGCTCTGAAGCCAAGGACCCAACCAAATAGGCCCTGGGGAGAGCCAGAGAGGGGACAGGGCACAGAAAGGGAGGGCGTGGCCCAACCTGGCAGTGGAGGTCATTCTCAGGGTGGGTACACTTTCCAGGTGCCCCTACCATCTGCTGCTGTTCCCTTTCCAGAACCTGAGACTTCCAGGCGCTGCTCCCAAGCCCTGCTGTGGGGGTTGGGTCCTTCCGGTCAGGAACACCTAGGGTTGATCCTAATGTGGGCTCCATCTCCACTCAGGGGACCCAAAGCTGAAGCTGGGGGCTGTACCCTAGGCTACCTGGGGCTGCACATCTCCTCCAAGTGGCTCAACTCAGTGGGATTCAGGCACCCCAGAGAGGGAGCGAGCGCTCTAGACCTGGGCTCCCAGCCAGGGCCAGAGCCCTTGGAGGGCAGGGTGATGCCAACCGCCTCCTCCACACACCAAAACTCCAGCTCTCCTGCTGTCCTTTCCAAAGAGACCCAGGGCCACCTCAGGTCCCTCCTCAGGGAGCCAAGGGCCCTGGCCCCTCCCTGGAAAAGCCCATTCAGAACTGAAGCTGCCCAAACCTCTTGCTGGATGTGTTGTCCCTGCTTCCAGATGTTCCTGTCAGCCTTGGCCCAGAGGCGGGGTGGGAGATAGAACTAGCAAGGGGTAGCCCCCCAACCCTGCTCCCTGCCCAGGGCTCCTTCCCTGACTGGGTCTGTGCCCGGTGCCCTTCGCCCCTGGCTGCCCTGGGTGGGGGGAGGGAGCTGGGGTGGATCGGCCTAAGGAAGAACTGTTCCCAAAGGACAAAAGGGTGGGGAGACTCGGGGTGGCAGAGGCCGGGAGAACAAGGACGCTCCTGATGGCGCGAGAATCACAAGCAAGGGCTTGTGGATTGACGGAGGGTGCGCAGGAGGAGGGGGGAGGGAGAGAGGAGAGGTACCCCAGCACCAACCTCGACTTGAGGCCTCCTGCCCAAGGGCAGAGGGGCAGCGGAGGGAGGGAAGAGAGAGAGAGGGTCCTGGCAGGGGCTGACGGAAAGGGTCGAGACTGAACGCCCTGTCCTGGATGCGGGACTGCCTACATCCCGCAGCCAGCCGGTAGGACGCTGCGGAGGGCGTCTGTCCCGTGACTCAGCCGAGAGCCCGCAAACGTCCGCGGCACCGTCCGGGGCTGCGGGCAGGGCTGTCGATGCCCAGCAGCTGCTGCGCCAGCCTGCCGGCAGGGGTCCTGGCCGGCTGCACAGCTGTACCCTCCCCCCTTCCCCCCCCTCCCCGGCGATCCCCGCAGCTACCGGGGTCTGCGCGGCCAGATCCCCAGCCGGCCGCACGTGCCGCGGGCGCCTCTGACCCACATCGCTGCTGGGGCGCAGCACCGCGCCGCGCTCACCGGGCTCCGGCGCTTCAGCGTCACGTTCTTCCAGAGCAATAGCTGCAGCTGGTGTAGGAAGCCCATGGCGGCGCCGTAGCCCGGCCGCTCTCCAGCCGCTCAGAGCCGCGTCCCGTTCCCCTGCGCGCCCCACCGGGCCCCACTGGCCGCCGCGCCTCTCGGCATCGTCGCCCGCGCGGGGGCGGGGCGGCTCAGGCGTCCGGGACCGGCTCGGCGGCGGCTCCGCCCAGGCGGCGACGGCAGCGACGGCGACTTCGTGCCGTCCCCCGCGCGCCCCCACCCGAGCCGCCCGCGCTTAAAGGCGCCGCTCCCGGAGTCCGCAGCATCCACCAGGGCACGCCCCAGACCTAGCCCTTACCCGAGGCCCCGCCCCCGTCAAGACCCCAAACCCGCCCGCCGCCCCACCCTCAATCCAGGACCCCAACTCCCTCCCAAAATCGCATTCCCAGACCCCGACCCTGAGCCCCGACTCCAATCTTGCTTCAAATCTCGTCTCGAGCCTCAAACCTGGGCCTTTGCTTCTGACCCCACTCCCTGCCTCAAACCCTGATCTCTGCCCCAGACCCTGCCCCAGCTCGACCCCTAAGCCTGCTCCCCTCTTCGCCCTCGATCCAGATCCCCACCTCCCCGCCAAGACTGAAATCCCCGCCCCAGAACCAGACGGCGCCCCAAACCCCAAACGCCCCCCTTCCCTCGACCGTGACCCTTGCTCCAGACCCCACTCCCTGGAGAGACCCCGACCCTCAAGCCCTCACCCCGTCTGTTCCTCGATCCGATCCAGACTCCTAACCTCCCCACAGGACCCTAACTCCCGCTCCAAACCCCGCCCCCGCCCCAGACTCAGACGCCCCTCAATCCCATCCCCAACTCAGACCTTGACCCCCGCGCCGCCAGGCAGTTCCTTGTCACAGAGTTCAGATTCCAATCCAGACCTTCCCTAACCCTGCCCCACACTCTCCCAGGACCCCTCCCAAGACCCAGGGTACTTTGTGGCACCCAAGAGTGGTCCCTGCACTCCAGGTACTGGGAGGGGCTCGACCCTGAGGTCACGCATCTGCCAGGCCCATACACAGAAGGAATATCAGTAAATGGGGAAAGCCCTCAAAAGTCCACTCCCAGCCCCCAAGAGGATCACTCCCAGGGACACATCAGGAAGGATACCTGATGAGGCACATCCTGAGCCACACCCTCAAACAGGGGACGTGGTCCAGGAGCTGTGGCTGGCCTGCACTTTCGCCCACAAGTTCCCCATGTTCCTGAAGAGTGAGGAGGCACTGTTGATGGACAGGAAGGGCTTATTGATCCCGGAATTGCTCCTGCAGGGGGTGCAAATAGGGTGCATACGGAAACTGAGGCTGACTTCTCTGTAGTAGCTGGCATCTCTCACCCTGTCCAGGTGCAAATCTGGTCTCTGGGGTGGAGTCCATCCCAAAGAAATGACCTAGAGCCTGTGGGCTCAGCCCCAGCTCAGGCAGAAAGGGTTCGGGGTCCAGCCCCATGAGGCCAGCAGAGGGCAGCAGAGAGCCAGCCAGCATTGCTGGAGTGGAGAGCCCCGTTTCAGGTCGGCTGTGCCAGCCTGCCTCAGTTTCCCCACCTGTAATAGGATGTCTGGTGTCCAGTATCTGGGACACCCTCACCTAGCTTCTAAACTTCAGGACACTTCCTTCTCCCCACTGAGCGCTCAGAGCTGGGTCAAGTGCAGGAAATGACTGGCGGGTCTAAGAGCAGCTGCCATTGGGGGAGGGGAGGAGCTGGTACCACGAACCACGGCTTCCTGCCTCAACGGCTGCCCACCCCACCTGGGCAAGGACAGCCCCAGCCTCTGCCCCAGGAACCGGATCTAATCCCCTCCTCCACATTTCACCCAAGGGCCCTTCTTCTCACATTCAGTCCCCAGTAAGGGGGTCCATGGCCACACGGCTGTCCCTTGCTGCTCCCATCACTGCCGGGCTGCCACCAGCAGTCATGTATCAGAGCCTGTTTCCCCAGGACCCTCCTGCCAGGGCCTGTGGCATGGAGCAGTGACTCCTGTCAGACCCCCCTTCACCACCCACTTTGACCTTTTGGGGTTCAAGAACATCTCCCTAAAAAGCGAACAGAAAGGAGTGAGAGTGAGCTAGACAGACAATGGGGACTAGGGCTTAAGGGAAGCATGTGGGAAGGAGCCTGTTTACTGGGTGGAACACGGAGGGGCATGAGGTGGGGACAGGGACATGGAGGCCCTTCAGCCTCTGCACAGACCAGACACAGCCATCCTCGCTATTCAATCTTTACTAGTTCAAGTCCCCTCCCTGCACGACAACCTGCTCATCACTGCTAACTGCCCACACATGGGGTCAGCCACTGTGGAAGGAAGCAAGTGTTGCCACTGGACCAGGGCATTTGGGTTTTGCCCTCCACAAGCCTGAGTGCCCCAGCCCAGGGCCCTGCTGCCAGTCCCTCTATGTCCCATGTCTCAGTATGACCAGGGTCCCACCCAAGATTCATGGAAGGTGGGCTCTGTGCCCACCACTGACTCCCTCCCTGCTCTCCCCTCCCCTTCCCCAGCCTGTCCCCAACACCCAGCAACCTCCCCCTGCAAAGCCTCTTCAGTTCAATCTCCCGAGCCTCTGGCCACAGTCTCCGCCTTCATCCAGCAGGACCCTGAGGGGGCCGGATGTCCTGTGGTTTTATTTCAACATCCAGACCTCCTCCTCCCCCCCTCCCCCCCACCCATCCCTGGCAGCCTCCAGCCAACTGCACTCAGACCTGGAACCAGCCCTCAAGGTCCTCATAGACCTGGCCGCGCGGCAGGTGGGGGAAGCGGGCACAGATAGCACAGAAACGTTCTCGCCAGTCATTGAGTAGCCGCACTCGCAGGTGGTCATGCCAGGCAAAGAAACGCTGGTAGCAAGTCTCGTTCATGCTGGAAAGGAAGCTGGCCAGCTCATGGACGGAGTCGAAATCCTCCACATGCACGAAGGCATCAGGGGGTGCAAAAGCCTCGTAGTTGGCCCTCGGGGGGCCCAGCACCACGGGCACGGTGCCCGCCAGCAGCGCATTGCGCCAGAACTTCTCCGTGATGTAGTCTCGGTGCACGGAGTTCTCGAAGGCCAGATAGAAATGGTAGCGGGCCACAGTGGGCAGCAGGCAATCTGCACAGAGTGGCCGCCTGTTGGCGCGGCCAAACACATCGATGTGCAGGTGAGGTGCCAACTGTCGGTACAGCTTCGCCCGCTGCTGCCGCTCCTGAAAGTTACTGACCACCCAGGCAGCCAGCCTACTCTTGACCGGCGATGGTGGTAGAAGGGGTCCTTCAAGGGGCTCCAGGCGACCATAGGGCACAAAGATGTCCGAGTCACGGCGATAGCTCAGCACCCAGTTGAAGATACCTCCGAGGCGGCTGAGGCCATGGGTGTGGCTGGGTGACTCCATGGAGGCCCAGACCCAGGGCTGCCCACGCGGCCTCCTGTCCAAGGGCAAGTGGACCCGGCTATTCTGCAGCTCCCGGTGGTGGAAGACCACAGCATCGGCACTGGCCAGCAGGCTGCGGTTGGTGCTCAGGCAGCAGTGGGCAGCGCCAAAGTGTGAACAGGTTTCACCAGGCAGGTCGGGGGGCTGGTCAGTAAAGGGCCAATGCCAGATGAGGATGGTGAGTGGGGGTGGGGGCTCCAGGGGTCCCCTAGGGGCTGGCATGGGGGGCCACAGGAACCACAGGGCAGAGAGCAGGGCCCCCCCGGTCAGGCCCCACCAGGCCCACAGCTTCTGTCTGGCCAGGACCTGCAGAGGGGATGAGAGGAGGACAGGCAGTCACTCTCAGGTGAAGCCAGGGACACCCCACCAACCCCTCAGCCTGGCTTCCCCACCATGAGGCACTCACGGGAATTTTCCAACTGCCGCCGTCGCCCCAGCCACTGTCTCAGAATTAGTCAAGAAATCCCGGCTTTTAAATCACAGCGGCCACCAAGCAAAAGCACCTTAAAATCAAAGCTACACCTACACACTCAGCCCCTTCAGTGCCCTCTGCCCTAGGTGAGTGAAGAGGCCCCCTTCTCATTCCAGCCCCACCCACAGGAGATGGGGAGGTCTTCAGCATCGTCACCTCTCCCACCCCTGCCTCCCTGTCCAGGGCTCCTGGACATCGTATCACCTCGTCCAGGTGTAGCTCCTGACCAACTCCCAGAAGACCTGAGCCCCACTGCTCACCGCTGCCAAGGGGGTCTGCATCTAGGCAAGTGACCCTGGGCACACAGAGGGCAGAAGGAAGGCCTGATTGGCTGCAGGGAAGGTGCCCACGTGGGGCACCCCAGAAGGACCCAGACCACCGCCCCGCCCACTGTGACCTCACTCACTTCCCCACTCACCGCCTGCTGTTCCCTCTGTGGAACGTGTCTTGAGTCTGCTGATGTGATGTGTTCAGCTGTCTGCCGCAAGACTGAGGTTTCTCCTGCTAGCGTTGCTGGGGCCACCACCCCACCAGGAGCCCTAAGGAAGTATCTCATCCCCAGGACCCCGATCTCCAGAGGGCTCGGTTCCCAGGAGGCCCCACAAGAAGCAGGGTGGGGCAGGGGGGCTGCTGTGTAGGTGTTCCACTGGCCCAGGGTCCTGGCCAAACTGGAGGGCCGCCCTGGGGTCTCCAGGTCACATCCTCTGGGCCACAGCTGGGCGGGGCAGGGAGGGGGGCTTTCCAAACTGGAAAGGGAAGGAACCATTCTATCCCTGACGCAGGAGGGCAGGGGGATGGCGCCTGGTTCAGGAACAGGAAGACTCCAAGGCCGGACCCCCCCCCCCCCATGGCATTCTTTCTCACTTTCCCTCTGTCACTCTCTCTCTCTCTCTCTCTCTCTCTCTCTCTCCCTCACCCCCACACACACACACACACTTCCCTCTGGCTGCTCTGAGGGTCCATTTCCTTCCCCTTTCCCTCTGGCCCCTCTGGATTGGAAGGGTCACCCCAGGGGCTGGGAGGGTCATGGCCTCAGCAGCCTCCCCCAGAGGGCCCCAGCTCTGGCTGCACCCTACTCTCAGCCAAGACAGTGCCCCCAGCTGCTGTCCAAACCAGTCCCTGGTGGGGCGTGTGGAGGTCAGGCCCTTCCACAGTGTCTGTGAAGCCCCGGACCAGGTCCCAGCAAAGAAAGTAACCAAGAATTGTTGGTTAGGCCTACCACGCACTTCTGGAGGCCCTGGCCTGGTACACTCGAGGCCCACTGGCTCCTGGCCACCGTGAGGACTGTCTGGCACCAAGGAGGGTGGAGGGAAGTCTGGGAGACTTCTAGAGTCTCCCCACCCCCTGCCCCGATAACCTCGATAACCTCCCGGTCAAATGGGGAACTTGTGCAAGACTGATGGGGAGGGAAGGCTGAGGGAGGTAGGAAGCCATCAGACCAGCCTAAGACCCGGGTTCTTCTCCCCCCAACCCCTTCCTTCCAGAGTTGCCTGGTTTGGGAGTGATAACGGAAGGGCATCTGTACTTTAGCTCACTGGCTTCCTGGCAGGGCAACCCCAGGGGAACCACACCCTAGCCTTGGTGCCTGCCTTCACCCCACTTGTCTCCCTGTGATGGGCGGGGAGCGGGGGCCTGCAGGAAAGACATGATTCTGCAGCACTCCGCCAGGGACCTGGGCATCCTTCCTGTTTGCGCTGCCAGCTTGGCAGGGCCTCGCCACAGGCCCCACCTGCACCCACAGCCTTCCCACCACATGCTGGGTCAGGCTACCCAACTTTCAGCAGACTGGTATAGGTTGGTGGCTGTGGCAGCCTGGGAACCTACTGGTAGGCACCGAGGGGCTTGGGGAAATGGGTTAGAATGAAAGAAAGTGGGTGAGAGAGAGTCAGAGGGAAAGCCGTGGGTGCCACCCTGCCATCTGACCCTACCCCTGCACCTCCTGACACTGGGTTCCCTGGTACACAGGGGTCAGGACTAGGCAGGCAGTCTTGAATCTAGTAGCCGGTGAGTATTGTGGTATCAGCATCCCAGCTGTCTTGGACATGAAGCCCCAATGCCCACCTCACAAGTCACCCACGGAGGGATCTCAAAGCTGAGGACCCTGTGTACGGTTGTGTCTGAGGCGGAGGGGGCGCTAGCTGCTGGCCTGTGAATCCTGTCCCCTACAACAGCAGCTGTGGGCTCCTGAGCAGGGATCAGGCTGTGGGAGCCTCTCAAGGGCCCCCTGGTGGCTGAATCCTGAAGGCAGCAGAGAGGGCAGAGGTGGAAGAGGTGGGGCTGCTGGACTCACTGCCAAGGAGGGGCTGTATAGAGAATGAGCCTGGCAGGCTCCCCGAGGGGCATGCCAAGGGGGCAGCACACAGTGGTGCTGGGATCCAATTAGCAGGGCCACTATCTCAAGGGCACGGTACCTCCCTTGTGACCCTCACACTGCAGGCCAGCTCAGTGAGGACCCTCCCATGGCCAATGCTCCCCTCTGATGTGGCACTACACCTAGGCCTTCCTGGATGCTCCCTGTCTGGGCCCCCAGGCTGGCAGAGGGTGTAACCTACCCCCCGGTATTTCATTTCTTATCAATGGGATCACAGCAGGAGTGGACCAGCTGCAGGAGTGGGGGTCTCACCAGTGTCTTGGGAAGGGGTGCATCAAGCCAGCTGTCATTCCTACCTCCCCAGGCCCCTCGCTGGTGGGAATGGGGGGAGGGGAGGGGTGGTTGGTCTGATACCAGATCTGGGGTGGGGTCCAGCCAGAGGGCTGAGGCAGGATAGGTGTCCCAAGGTGGAACTGGGGCTGAACATGGGCACAGCAGTGGAGGCCGAAGCTACAGCTGGCAGGTGACCAGGACACTTGGGCAGGGCCCAGCCAGGCTCCTCACTGGGGGTTAGTATCTCCAGAGCTCAAAAGGGCCAGGGCTCACTGCACCCCAAGTCCTGGCCCTCACACCTGGGGAGCTGATGGAAAGCATGGTGGCTAAAGTGGACTGACAAGGGTCTGGTTGGGTCAGCCTGGGCAAATGGGAGCTAGGAAGCGACTCGGGGCCTGGGCAGGGCAGGTGAGCTGCAGGCCCCCCAGATCCTTGCCTTGTGGAAGCTCTGGAAGGGGGCCTCCTTTTACCAGAGCCTTGGGGATGGGGCAGCAGGCCCTGCGGACAGGTTTGGGGTCCCTAAGAAGGTCAAGAAGATGGGTACACTGTGTGGCTGCTTTCAACACTCCGATCAGGCTAGAAGGGTGCTGTCTAGGCCTGGGCATCCATGCTGAGGACTGGAACACGACACGATCTCCCCCTCAGAGGAACTCAGGTACCTGCTTGGGGGAAGTAGAGTTGAGAGACAATGAAGGAGTCTGGGGGCCCATCTGAGACCCTGGGAAAGACCAAGAAGGAGTGGTCCAGGGTATCCAGGCATTCCCCACCTCTGGGCCACAATGGAGGTTCAAGGTGGGCTGCACATGGAACGATTGTGTACTAAGGAGGCTTACTGCCATGTACAGTGTGTGTTGGAGGCACAGGGGGCGTGTAGGCAACCCTGAGCTGGGGCCAGGGCAGAGGTCACACAGGTCCTGGGCATGACCTTGCAGCTTCCTGGGACAAACTTGGCTGCCCTCTTGCATTCTGGAGCCAATATGGGAGCAGGGTGGCAAGGGCAGGCACCCAAGGCCCCAAGGACTGGCCTGGAGTTCCAGGGGTGTGCTATAGGCTTCAGTCATGTGACCAGCACTGTGTTTGCTTGAGCAAGACCCTGACATCTCTGAAGCTCAGTGTTTCTCCTTTCACTTGAGTGGATTATAAAACAAGGACATGACTCTCCACTCCCCAGTCTGCATAGGATCCTGGCCCCTTCATCCCAGCCTGTATCCTGTGGTGCTACCCGGCTTCAGGTCTATGGCCAAACAACACCCACCCTCCTAGGAGCCTCTTGGTCCCTTGGTTTGGAGAGGGGCGAATCCAATCTGTCACTGAAGCTTCCTGGCATGTCCCCTCACCCTCCTAGTCCTACCACCTATACGTAGCATGTGTCCCCCAAGTCCCTCTGCTTGGCATGCCTTAATACCCCAAGACTCTAGAGGCCCAAAGATGGAACCCACACCCAATGCTGAATCCTAAGTCCCCTTCCAGCCATCCACCCCCTGGAGAACTAGGGCAGTGGAGGGATGGAGATGGGGTGCATGTATGTGGCTCCTCTCTCCTCAACCACACAACATGGGATTCCCCTAGGGAGCCAACCAATGCTGAAGCTGGCTTGGCCCTCTCTCACTTAGAAGATTCTATACAGGTGGGGCCTTCAGAGGAAGAGAGGTAGGGGGCAGCCGCCATATCCCTTCAGCCCTGTGAGAGGGTCTTCCCAAGCACAGGAAAGAGCGGTTGTCTGTGTGGGGTGAGGGAGAAGTCCCAGGCCCCCACCCCCACCTCCAGAGTCCACCCACCAGACCTCCAAATACTGAGCAGCCATCTGTCCCCCCCGATCCCCAAGAAGCCACACTCAGGCCTGGGTTTGAAATGTACTTTAATTGGCTTTAGTCCCCAAGGTGCCTCTGGTCTCCAGGGTTCTTATTGTCTCGCCCCCTCCTGTTTGGGGTTTGGATCCTGAACCCAGAAGCATGGGCAGGGAGGTGGTCCCAGCACTAGGGATGGGCCGGGGGCGCAAGCACAGACTGCTGTTAGAACTGTTCTTTCTAATGGCAAAGCCAGACTCCAGCCCTCCCCCCAGGAGACGAGGCGTGGGCGTTGGGCTCCAGGTCACTGCAGTGGGGGCATCGAGCGTGAGACCAGCGGGGGCGCAGCCAGAGAGGAGTCATCAAACAGAGGGTTCCGTACCTCCATCTCTCCTGTCTGCAAAGGCGGGAGATCAGGTGAGAGGAGCTAAGCGGGGACCCCCTTTTTCCCTCTCCCCGACCCCCCACAACAGCGCTCACCGGAGCCAGACCCGGACATTCATACACGGTGAAGTCCCCATCTTCGTTCTCCTCGTCCGAGGACGCCAAGTCCAACTCTTTGGGCAACTCTTTATGCCTGGGGCAGGGCCGACAGAGGGTGGGCAGGGTCCTGGGTGGGGTCCTTTCCCCTCCCCCCCTTCCAGGTGGGCCTGGCTAGGGTCTGAATCTCAAGAGTAGGAAGTGGGCTCAGCTCACTGCAGCTAGAGTGGAGTTGCCAAGAACCCGGGGTGGTTCCAGCAGGTTGGACCCAGGGGCAGTGGCCAGGTAGAGGGGGAGGTGGGGTCTGCGGATGGTGGCCAGATCCCTGGGTGGGGACTCGGTCAGGTCCCAGAGAGAGAGCAGTCCGGTCCCAGGGTGGGAGGGCCCACACAGGGCGGAGGCAGCAGGCGGGGACTGGAGATGGTGGCTGGGTCTGGGATGGGGGCTACTCACCGCTCTAAACACAGCATCTGCTGCCTCTGGTGCTGATAGTGGTACATCTCAGCGCTGTGCGCCAGTCGCTGGTCCCCAGGCTGTGGGCGGGTGGAAGGGGTCAGGTAGCAGAGGGAGGGGGTGGGGCAGTGGCGGGTGGAGGGCAGAGGAGGCGGGGCGACGCACCGAAATCCGGGGCGATATTGGGGAGACAGGTCCCTTCTGCACCGCATAGTCCGTCTTCTGACTCAGGCGGATCTCTCGTTGCAGCCTGCAGGAGCGTACGCATGAGAGCCACGCAGGTGGCCACCACCTGGGCTGCGCGCCCGGCTTCCTGCATGAGCTCACCTACACCAGCAGAGGGCGGCCATGGCGAGGGCAGCAGCACCAGCTACGGAGCACACCACGATCAGCACTGTTGGGAGGAGAGCGGTGAGGGCGGCTGGAGGGTGCCAGGCCCCGCCTTCCCCGCCAGACCCTCCAACAAGACCTACCAAGGACCAGGCCGTCCCCGCGTCCACCTCGGGGCTCCAGGGGGGACATGTGTACAGGCCCCGAGGACACTGGGGAACCCAAGGAGGTGTGGGGTGTAGGCGTTGGGGCTCCCTGAGAGACGGGGAGGTCCAGCTCAGGTTCCTGGCCCCGTTGCGAGAGCCCCGGAGTTGCCGCTGAAGAAAGACGGCAGGTTTTAGCGGAGGTCCAGGCTGGGGTCCTCACAGGCGCAGAGGGGTGGGTCCAGGGGAACTGTGGTCTCACCAGGCTCCAAAAGCTGTTGTCTCCCCTTGGGCTGCGGCCCATCCGTGCGCCTCCAGGGCCCTGCCTCAGGCTGAGATATCTCCTGAGCTAGCAAGTCGATCTCATCTTCCAGCCTGGGTTGGAGGGAGTCCCTCCCTAGGAGACCAGAGGCCATCAGCCTCAGACGGCCTCCCAGGAGGGAGGGGTTACATCTGGAAGTCAGGTCCTGGGCCTGGGGCCAAGCTTCTGTGGGTGGGAGGCCCTGGGACCAGTGGAGAGCAGGCATGGGGGTGGGGGGTGCTTGCATTCACTTGCCATGGTGACAAGTGAGGGCCCTTCACAAGAACATCAGTTCCCAGGGAAATGGGGTGGTAGGCAAAAAGGGGAGTTACTAGGGAACAAGACCAGCCCCGTTCCCAGTGCTTATCCCTCAAGGGTCCCCACAAGGCCTGGGCAGACCAATAGTACCCCTTCCCTACCCCGCAAACATAGAAGATGACCTGCAATGCCCCAATTCTAGATCATCTCTTCTGGTCAAGGGGAGTCAGTGACTCTGCCTAGGAGTAAACCCAATCACCCAGGATCAGGAGGAAGGGAGGACAGGGCAAGGATGAGGCGTTGAGGGGTCCACAGTGCAGGCAAAGGCTCCCAGAGAGACACCCACAGAAAGAACAGAGAAAAAAGCAACCTTTTGGCTTCTCTGCACTGTCCTGTCAAACTTAGAGCTCTCCGCAGTCGGCTGGCCTCACACACCAGCCCCAGTGTTGAGCAGACGCTCTTCTATGTTTGCTAATCAGTGGACAGGTCGGTGAGTGAGGAGGGAGCAAGGAGGGCAAGACTGGCATCCACGAGTGAGAGCCTGTGGGATTTTCTTCTCCAGGGATCATCCCAACACTAAACACTGCGTACCCTTTGCCCTACGAGGGGAACTTGGTGAGGCAGGAGTGGATGGACACCTGATCTGAGAGCTGCCCTCACAGTCCTGAGAGCTGAGGGTGGTCCTTCTGCTGCCAAGGGGGATGGCTTGGCCATAGGAGGCGGCCAGAGGTATGCACATACCCAGAGGCCGGCGGGTCCTGGGCACGCAGAGTCCCTGCTGATCCTCCTGGAAGGGCTGGAGGCAGGGCCCACAAACATGTGCGCCCGGGGGGCACCGTGTCCGCCTCCTCAGGGCACAATCTAGGCTCCCGGGGCAGGTGGCCGCATCTGGGACAAGGCAGAGGCAGAAGCCGTCAGGGCCCTGCTCGGAGGCTCAAACACCTCCCCCACAAAGCTGGCCAGGCCTGGCTCCGGCCATTGTTCTGGGTGAGCCCTTCCTCCCTGCTGCCTGAGATCAGAACCAGGAAGACAACCCCAAGATTGATCGGAACTGCCTTGCCCCACCCTTTCCCCAGAGCCCACCTCCTAGGCCTGGTCCAACTACCGTACCAGAAAAAGTGTCTCTAACTGTCTGGTGTGCTGGTTGGGGCCTTGCCACCCCGAAGCCCACCCCCTCTGTGTGGCCTGCAGCCCCTCCCAGGCTGGGAGTTTGGAGGGGTAGGGCCCAGGCCTGCTTCTCTGGCTCAGAGGCGGCAAAGGACTGCAGGTGATCCAGCCCTCTCCAGTGGCCTAGAGCTACCCCAGACCCCCACTGCCCCACCCCACAGTCCTAGAGAGCAGGTCTGGTGGCTGTCACTCCCCTTGTCCAACCTCTAGCTATTGTCCCCAGGACACAGAGTCTCTGGGGGGGTCACAAAGACCTAGAATGGAGCTGGTCGGAGCCACCTGCTTGGGAGAAAGAACCGGGGGCGCTGGGGGGTTTCACTCCCTCCTGCCACAGGACAGCTAGGGGCCTGTACAGGCCACGGCGGGGCCTCTCTGCCTTTCAGTCCCTCAGCATGCTGGGACTCCCAGGTCTGGGTCCACACCAGATTGTTATCCTTGTACACATGGCCAGCTGGTCAGCCTTCCAAAGGAACAGAAACCCATCTTGATACCGATGGGGGAAGGAAGGCCTGAGGCCCTGCCTCAGTGTCCCCCCGAGATGCAGCAAGTGAAGGTCCTCAGGCTGGGGACTGTGCCTTCCTTCGGACCCAGTCAGATTCAGAAGGGTAGCCAGCAGGGGAGGCTGACGACCGTCCCTGGGCTGCCCACGTCCTCCACTGCAGGCTGGGCCGCTGGGGCTCAGGGCAGTAATGATGGAATGCCTGCCTCTGTCCTTCTCCAGACCTTAGCTGACCTGCCTTGGTTTCCTTGGTAACCTGACACTCTGCCTGGGGCTGTAGGCATCCCTTCAGACAAAGTTCCAACAGGTCCTGTAGCAGGTGGATTGGGGGTGGGAGGCCGTGCACAGACTCCTATCCAGGCATCCTCACCCTTCACCCTTCACCACGGGACCAGCAGGCTCCAGAGTCTGGCTGGAGCCTGGGGCTGGAGCTGGTTAAACATTAATCCTGTGCCAACAAGTCCGTCTGGACCCCACCCACTGGCTGGGCACTCGGGAAGCTGGGCAGACCCTGCCCCCGATAGCCCAGAGCCCACCAGGTGAGGGCAGGGGCCTGAGGTACAAAGTGGCTTTGGGGTCTAGGTCTTCCCTGACCACCTTCCTTGAGGTCCCCTAGCCCAGAAAGGCAAGTGAGGGCCCTTCACAAGAACATCAGTTTCCCTCAGCCTCGGGGAAACAACAGCTGGAGAGTGGCTGGCAGCCTGCCACCTGGACAAGCCCAGAGCCCCTGCCAGGTCGTTGGGCAGTGCCTTGGGCACTAGAGACAGGAGCAGCTGCCCACAGACGTAGATATAAAGCTGTACCAGCCTATACGCAGCCCCTGGACTCAGTACAGCAAGCTCCAGACTTTTTCTATTGGAGGCCCATCTGTCCAGTCTCTACCATCACCAGCTGGTCAGCCTTGAGCCCTCAGGCCTCCATGGAGCCTGCCCTGGTCATGCCAACTTCTCACCCAGGGGCACTGTGCCCAGGAAGAAACCAGGCCTTATGAGTCCTCACAGGCAAACCCAGATTCCCCCGGTTAGCATCCTAGCTCTGCCACACAGTCGTCACTTAACTCCACAGTGCCTCAGTTCCCTCATCTGTGAAATGGGTTGCCTGGAGGACAGATGGTAGGAGAAATGTCTGGAACTTCATCAGTGCTGTGGCACTTTAGCTGCTTTATTCTGTCAGGATCTTTGTCCCCAGACACCTCTGGGAGCTGGGCACCATCTCCCTTTTTAGCCTTGGAGGAAGGTATATTCCAGGCTTAGGAGGCAGGATTCTGGCTTCCTGTGCCCATATGGGAGGTGATAGGGCCTGTCAGGGACCTGGGCTCCTGGCTCTACCCCAGAGGATGCCTCAGAGCCTAAGGGGCTCTGTGCCAGGATCTGGGGGTGGGGCTCTGAGGCTAGAAGACCACCCCCACCCCCAAACCAGAACAAGACCCTTAGCCTGGGAGAGGGCTGTTAGGGAGCCAAGGAACACGACAGTCGTTGACAAGCTCATCAGAGGCACGGAGACAGGGAGACTAGGGCCTAGTGACAGACCCCTGGGCAGACATAGTCAACAAGGCTGCTGACCACCCGGGGTCAGGCCCGCCCACACTTAAACATACACAACAGAGCAGCGCACAGGGCAGTGGGTGTCTGGCCCCCGAACCAGAATCAGGACCACAGGGCGCCGCGGGTGCTGAGACGCCCCCCCACCAAGACAAAGGCAAGAAGCGCATGAAGTTCATGTTCGCCGCCTGCACGCCGCACCCGCGCTGTTTACCGCACCCGGGGCAGAGGAGTGGCGCAGGGCGGTGGTGGCCAAGGCAGCCCCAGCTCCCCGCCGTGGAGGCCCGGGTCTGTGCCGCGCACTGGCTCACCCGGACGACTGGCGGCGGTCCCGCGCAGGGCCGCACCGAGGACGAGGCCTGAGAGCAGGAGACGCAGCAGGCGCAGGTGCCGCGGAGAGGGCGGAGGGACGGGCGTCGCCATCCTTCAGGGTCGTCGCCGGGGCAGCATGGCACCGCGCGGCCCGGGACTCGGCGCGGGATCCGGACTCCGCGTCGGAGGACGCGTAGGAGGAAGTGGAGACGGAGGCGGAGGAAAAGGAAAAGCGGCCGCGGAGGCGCTGACGCTGCGGCAAAGGATCCAGGATGGAGGCGCGGCGGCCCCAGACGCGCACGCGAGGAGTGCGCCTGCGCATTCGTTCAGCGGGGGCGGGACGGCGCCTGCAGGCTGGGCCCCCGCCTCCTCTTCCCAGCCCCAACCCGACCCGCTGTAGCCTCGGCTCTTGCAACCTTTGCAGCTGTTTTTTCCTCTGCTCCTCCTGAATCCAAGACTGGCCGGGGGTGGGATTTCCCAAGATGCGCTCTCACCTCCCCCTCCCTGTCGGGCTACCAGCTTCCCATTCTACTCCCTATTCTTGCTGGAGAGGGGATCTGTCTGGACCTAAAGGAACGAGACCCTGGGACACCGGACACGCAGGCGCTACGGAGAAGCGGGTGCACAGGGGTGCCGGGGCACTCAGGCACGCAGTGAAAAGCAACCCCATTCCAGAACGAGGCTGAGCGGACTGCTGAGCTCATGAAAGCCACCAGAGGGCGAGAGTGACCTAGGTTGTTGAGCATGAGCTGGGAGCTGTCCAAGGTGGTCACCTTGGGCCCAGATAGGCAGACCCCAGGAGTCCCTAGGAGGATCTTGGCTAGCATAGCAGCTTACACGTTGGTTCCTATTTTTAGCGATCCTGTAGAGCTTCCAAGGAGCCGCTGGTAAGCTTGAACCGCTGACCTTGTGGCTCAAACCAACCTTGCAATCCAGTGTTTTATCCCACAGCACTATATCAGGACTCCCCAGGAGTTCTTGCTGTTGTTGTTGTTGTTGTTAGGTGCCATCGAGTCGTACCGACTCATAGCGACCCTATGCACAGCAGAACGAAACACAGCCCAATCCTGGGCCAACCTCACTACTGTTGCCATGCTTGAGTCCATCGATGCTGCCACTTGGCCAATCCATCTCGTTGGGAGTCTTCCTCTTTTTCTCTGACCAGGAGTCCCTAGGGCCCCACAATAGCGAGCACGTATAACCCCCTTCAACTACCTGCTGTCTTACGGGAGCATGCCCCATGACATCCCACCTGGCAACCGACTCCTGGCCCACATCTTTGAAGTGGACAAGGGTGAGAGCTTGAACCCATGCTTCTTCTCAGCCTTTAGGGCCTCAAGACTCTGACGCTGGGCCTAGTGACCTTCAGGTTTGTGAAATGCCTCCAAAATGACAGAAATACAGGAAGGATGAGCAGAGCAAGATAACCTCCACCCTCCAGGCACTGACCAGACAGTAATAGTGTTTGAGCTCATTTCACAGGAAGGGAGGGAGGCCCACAAAGACCACGCCTCCCCACCGAGCTAGGGAGGGGGCTGCAGGAGCAGGGTGATACTGCTGGGCCTCTTGGGGATGCAAGCGGAAGGGACTGACGTCCCCTAGGATTCTACTGCTGAGCACTGCATCGCTAGCCTTCAGCGATGAGGTCCAATCTCATCCTTCTATTGACAGAGAACTGCCACGGCCCCACCCACATGTGAGTCCCTCAGGCCTGCTCTAGGCCAGGACCCGCCTCCGGCCTGACTTAGGTCACTGGTGTGAATCCAGGGGCTCCATTGAGACATCAATCCCAGGCCACCTTGAGCCCAGGGAGTCTCACCTCTAGGCTGAGGAGAGGGAAGAGGGCCCAGCGCAGCTGGAGTGGGGGCAGGCACCAGCAAAGAGGACCCACCCGATGAGGACTATACACTGCTCTAAGAAACAAATTTATTATAAAATTCTTACAAGTAAGCGCTGGGCTGGTTTCCAGCCTATGGGCTCTGACCCTCCCACAATATGTAGTGGGAGGACATGCTCGAGGATCCTTGTTTTCAGAATAAAAAAAAAAACCTCACTCACTGGAGAGAAGACAGAGGATGAGAACCCTCACAGACAGGCAGGGGGGGTCTGGAGACCCCCACCCCCAGGAAGTGGACAGGAAGCAGATACCTTGAGACCAAGCCAAGGCCTGGAAAGGGGAGGAGAGGCTGGAGGGGACACAATTGGGCTCCTCCCTTCCACCGGATCCCATGGTGGGACTGGGCGCCTGAATCCCTGTCTCAGTTCCGGGTGCATTAGGACTGGGTGCTGGGGTAGAGGGGGGAAGGTTAGGGGAGATGAAGACGCTGGGGGCAGATCCCTGGCCCGTCTCTAGCTGATGTTTGATGACTTGGCAGCGCGCGCCCGGCGCAGCAGGAGGAATAGTGCAGCCAGGAGCAGGAAGGAAAACAGCAAGAGGAGGACCACCCAGGAACCAAACTCTGAACTCTTGCGCAGCCTCGGTGGTTCGGCTGGGATCATGTTGGTCAAGTTCAGCATGTAGCCAAGCGCCCAGCCTACAGATGAGTCCCGGACCTGCAAAGAGCATGCGGGTTCAGCCTCCACGAAGGCCTAGAAGTCCCACCCCTCGGGTTCCTGCTCCGCCCTTCTGAGAGCT
>NW_006408574.1:1100946-1118337 GCF_000296735.1 Chrysochloris asiatica | reverse complement strand
TGGCTCCGCCCTGCCACCACGGTCCACCTCTTTCTGGAAAGTCACGCCACGGAAAGCATGATCATCGAAGCCATAGCCATGGCTCAGCAGCTGTTGCACAAATGTGGCCACCGCACAGTAGTCGGCCAGGCGAGAATCATTCTTGGGTACCAGGTCCTGCAACTGGGACGAAGGCGGACAGTGTGGCCATGGTGAGACCCGTTCACGGACCTGGAGGTCTGCGGAGGTCTCACGCAGGCTTGGAGGTGTGGCCCACAGCTCCCTTCACACGCAGGGAATGCAGGGCAGAGACCCCGTAACCAACCCGAACACTTAGCTTGACTGAGGTCAGGCCAGGGGCCGAGTGTGCTTGCATGGCCAGGTGAAAGCCTCTGCCCTTCCTACTGAGTAATGCTGAAGAACACAGAGGAGAAGCCCCCCTGGGATGTGGTCCTGACTTGTTACATCCTGGGGTCTTCCCCAGTGTACAAGGACAGTGCAAATGACAGCCTGTTACCATCTAACCCTGTGGACGGCTCAGTCATCACCACACTAGGACAGGTGGGCCAGAGGTCTCTGTGAGCATCTCAGACCCAGCATGTTCAGAAACAAACCTCCTTAACCAGCAACATGTTGGCCTAGAATCCAGGGTCAGAAACCTGGACGAGTCTTCAAATCCTCTCCTATTTCCAAACCCTGCAGCGTCTCTCAGAATCCTCCATTTCAGCTTTCTCCCCCAGGCTCTGTCCCAGCACCCTCCTCAGTCCACTTCCGCAGCTCTGCGCCCCAGGGCCTGCACCAAGCGCCCCACCCCTCCAGATTCCGGCCCCACCTGGCTTCCAGGTGATACACGCACCCCTCCCCCACCATAGCTGACCCATGAGTCGGACTGATTGACCAAGAGCCCACTCGCACAGCCCTGGAGCCGGTGGGGGAGGGGAAAGGGGCCTCACCTGGTGCCAGGTGTGGTTGCAGAGCCTCCCCGTAGCCACCTCTAGCTGCTTCAAGGTTGCCACGGGAAATCCCATCACAGTTCTCAGGAATTCTATGGTGTAAAAGAAGGCAGAGAAGGCCTGCAAAGGAAGAGGGTCTCACTAGGCAAACCCCAGGCACGTCACCCTCCCAGCCCACTTCAGCCCCAGCACACTGGGCTTACCATGAAGTTCCCAGCTACAGGGGGCTGGAAAACCCCATTGAAGGAGCAGTGAGAAAAAGGGCAAAAGGAGCGATTGAACAGCTCTGCCACCAGGCTTTGACAGTAGGTAAAGTTGCTGCTTCCTGACAGGCGGACACTAGCGCTGCTGTTGAAGGTGTGTGGCCGCTGGCCTTCTGTGCACGGGGACCCGTACACATCCTGGAGGTGCACCTGGGCGGTATAGCCACTCGGCCAGCATGGGTGGGCGCCTTTGTCCTGGGGGGTGGCATGAGAACAAGTGGAATAGCTCATCACCCTAGTCCCAGGAGGGCCTCTCCGGGAGACAAGCTGTGCTCAGTAACAATCCACGGCTCCCTGTAGCCTACTGAACAAAGACGGAATCCCCTGGGCAGGCATTCAAGACCCTCTAAGATCTGGTCTTCCTTTCTCCCCAGCCTGGTACTCACAGGCTCACCCCCGGTCCTTGAGACTGTCCCATGGGTTCAATTGACTGCCACTTGTCCTGGCCCAGGGAATGGCGGCTTTGGTACCGGCTGCTTTGAGGCGCTGCACGGTATGGCTGCAGTCCAGGGTCAGCTCTGGGGCCCTCCTCACCCACCTCCAGCAGGAAGGAGCATTGTGAAGGCGGGAAGCCTGAGAGCAGGCGTTACCTGCAGGACTCTGGCCAGCAGCCTCCGGAGGACCTGGTCCCGCCCGTAGCAGAGGAAGCTGTGGGTATAGACGCGGTAGTTATGGCCATAGAGCCTCAGCTGGACCTGACTGGCTGGGTCCTCAGCTTGACTGGCTGTCTCGAAGGTGATCTGTGTCGAAGCACCCCCTAGGTCCATGGCGCCCAGTGTCCCCTTCTTTGGCTGGAGCCACTGGCCCACCCAGTTGTACTGTGGAAGTGGAGACTGGGAGTCAGCAGGTAGATGGGCACCAACTTTCTGTGGCTTGCTGGGCCCCTCCCTTCATCCTGGCCCACCTTGATGAAATTTTCCAGCAGGTAGTTGACGGTCACCCAGCCGAACACCCCTTCATCATGTCCAGACAGGATCTGGGCACCCCGGAAGTCAAAGGGGTACTTAATCAGTGTCTGTGTCACACTCTCAAGGACTCTGGCTGAGGTCTGGGGATTGGTCAGCCTGTGAAACAGAGGCCTCTAAGCAGCCACGTCCCCAAGTGGCTCCTGTCCTACTTCTGGGGTACACCTAACCCTAACCCAGTCCCAGAACAGCTGAGGGTATGTGGGACACACCTGGGCAGACATACCACCCCCCCTGGCCAGCTGCCCAATCAGGAAAGGGTCCACTCACTGGAGCAGCCGCATGCCTGCAGTGGCCCCCAGGTACAGGGGTGTGTCGGCATGTTGCTCCTTAGGCACGTCCTTAAGCCCCTTGTCCAGGCAGTTAACGAGACTTTGGCCAGCCCTGGGGGGATTATCTGCATAGCTGGAAATGCCCCCACCTGGAGGAAGGCAGAGAGATGGGTCAAGCCTGCAAAGCAACACTGAGGGTCTCAGGACCCCAAACCAGAGGGCAGTTGAAGCCCACCTTTCCAGCTGAAGCCTTCAGAGACAAAGGGGCCAGGTGCCACCCAGAGTCTGAGGCTGCCACCTGCCCAGTGGGTGTGGACCCAGGTGCCAGGACAAAGCCATCTAAGTCAGTGGAGCCCAACCCTTCCATCTACTACCTGGGGTTCCCTCTCTAGAATACAAACTGCCCACAGCTCCTCCCAGTCCCAGGGGCCCAGCTGCAAGAGGCAGACAGGCCTGGACTGCTGGGTCTGTAGTGGCTAAGGTCCCAGGGAGCGGCTATGCAGGCCCCAGGGACACTCACCATGCACATTACAGAAGCTGTGCTCACCCACGATACCAGTGTTATTCTCCTTGTCTGCTGGCCACTTGTACACAAACATGGAGGTGTGTGAAGAGCCAGCATCCAGGACGATGCCGTACTGAGGATGGGGAGAGGGGGCTGGGATCAGCCTCAGGGGCTTAGGGACCCTGGAGGCTATGCCCTTGCCCCTCCCCCCCCCCCCCAGCTCTCTACCCCCACTCCATCCAGTGGAGAAATTGAAAGCTTCAAACAAATTCCCACTTTCCAGAGGAGGGAACAAGCTCAGAGAACCCCCCCCCCACACACACACACATAAACAGTTTGGCCTTGGTCCCTGCTGGTCTGCTCTTTGCCTTGGATTGCTTGGGTTGCCTGAAGCCCTGCAGGAACACAGGTGTGTCCTGGAGGCCAGCATGGGAGGCACCTGGCCCCAGCTTTCTTGCCAGCCCTGGAGGAGAAGAGCTGTCGGGAATGCCTGGGCCACACATGGAACCTTGCCCCAACTGGTGGGGGGCTACGAGTGAAAGCTCAGCCAAGAGGTACCCCATCCTGCTCCGATACCGGTACCGCTTTTCCTCCCCCTGTACCATCAGCTTTGACTTCAGCCCAGGCTGGAGAGGCGGAAGCTAGAGCCTCAGGGGACCAGGGCTGGAGGCAGGCTGGGTGGAGGCCTCCAACTCAGCTCACACAGCCTGAAGACTCTCCCTCCTGCGTCTCAAAGCCAGAGGGAAGGAGGTGAGTAAGCGGGGTTGTGAGGGGTGAGTGGGGGAGGCACTGGCTCAAACCTTCCTCGAAACCTAGCCAAACCCGGCACCCTGCTCCTAGAAGCCAGTTTCTAGCACCTGCCCAGCGGGTCTGAATTCCAACGAAGACATCAGGGATGGAGACCACGCCCCCCTGGCTCCCATTCCCGCCAAGGACATTCACGAGGACAATTGTGAATCCTTCCCACCAGGAACTCTCCCCCCACCACCCCCCTGGGTAGCAGCCAGCCCACCCTCCCCCAGCGATGTTGCGCGACTGCAGAGTCCCAACCCCACCCTCTGCGGACTCGCGGGGCTTAAAGGCTACTTCCCACCCGGGCCAGGCCCGCAGAACCCGGTCCCCGCAGAAGCCCACTAAGAGGTTACCAGTCCCAAGCAACTTCTGACCGCTTGGCCTGGAGATTTGGCCCAGCCCACCACAATCCCTTTCCGACCAGCCCCAGCTACCCCGCTCCTCGCCCAGTGCCGGTGGGGTCCCATGTGGACCCTAACGTCGCACTCTAGTGCGACGGCGACTCCCGGCGCCCTGCGGACCGTGCTGGGCTCTTCCATTGAGGCCGGCGGTGCCGTGAGGCTGCATCGGGAGGCTTGGGGCGCGGCGTCTCGAGAGTTGCCGGGACTTCGGCCTCCAGCCCCACGGCGGCCCGGAAGCACTGCCGCCGCCCCACTTCCCCAGACGGGGCGCAGAGCACTGAGGTCCGGGGCGCGGCCAACCCGGCTCCAGCTGCTCTAGACGTTCGCGGAGCCCGGCTCGCACCTTGAGGCGGGGGGGTTCCTGGACGTCCTGGGTGCGGATACAGAGCAGGAGCAGACCGACGAGGCCCACTGCAGCTAACAGCAGCAGCGGCAGCAAAGACAGCACCTTCCCAGCCATGAGCGGGTGCGTAGGCCAACGAGGCGGGGGACAGCCAGCGGCAACGAGTTCGCCGGCCGACGCGGCTGGGGCCGCGGGGTAGACTTCGGGGGCGGGGCGGCCCCGCCCACAGTCCCTCCCCTCCCGCTGGCTCCGCCCCACCCCGCTTCCCCGGGCCCTACGCCAGGAAATGTAGGTGTAAGACGCGGCCCACTGAGTCACACGCCACAACCTCCTAGCGCTGGGGTCGCTGCTGGGTGCTCTGCAACCAGAACCCACTGTCCTTCCTACCTATGTACCCCATAAACTGGTACCCTCTAACCTGCCCTCTGTGGCCTCGAGTACTTACTTACCTGAAGTGTCTGTCCATCTACTGCAGGGGCCGAGAATCCCCATGTTTCTGCAGGAGGGTCTAGGCGCCGCGTTTGGCTAGGAGGCAGGCGCTGCTGCCTGGATGCAGACCCAGCTATGGGGAGGGTCCTAGCACAGGTTGAGGCAGGCTGGGCTGATTGAGGAACAGATTTCCCCCGATGGCATTGGGTCTGGGGAAAACCGCTTCTCCCTGGCCCGCTCCTGCAGCGGTTTCCCGGGAGAGGGGAGGAAAGGTACTACCAGCTGTGTGAAATTCCGCTGAGGTCTCATGAGTAGGCGGGGCAAGGGCAGAAGAGCCAGACACTTACTAGACCCAGGCCCTGCCCCTGAAGTCCCCAAGGTTAGGCATCAAGGGTACAGATGACCCAGGTCCTGGAAGCTTAGAGCCAAACCTGGTGGCAGGCTGAGCCACCCTCCCCAAACAGTGCCTAGACGGTTAGGCCTGTTGAAGGAAGGATCAGCCAGCCCTGAGACAGAGCTCAGGGGGCCCTTTTCCTGGGAGGGAGGGAGGGAGGCAGAGGAGGCTCCCAACGAAGTAGGAACAGAAAGAAGCATGTAAACACAGCCTTGGAGGACGGGAGGGGAGAGGGTGCCTAGCCCAGGCCTGGGGTGCCAGTCAGCACACAGCATGCTGGCTGTGGGGGAGGGTTCATCTGGCCCCTGCACCCACCAAGTGCTGCCCTCTCTGCTGAAATCCCACCAGGACCCTGCGTGCCACCAAGCCCCCTCCTTCATGTCTGCAAGATGGCATTCCAGCACAAAGAATCTAGCGTCAGGGAGCCATGTGGCAAGACCACCAGGGAGTGGCCCCAGTTAGGGTGGGAAATGGGGGCAAAAAGAGTCTTTGATGGAGCCCAGGGCCTAGGCAACGCCCCAGCGGCTGCACCCAGCAGGGACAATGGGGCTGGGAAGGCTGCCCGGACAGACTGAGGGTCTGGTGTCACAGGCCCAGCAAAAGAGTCTTTCTTCCAGTTCAGGACCAAAGGGAGGGGTGGGAAACTGGCTAGAGGGAGGGGGAGGTCCCCCCTCTTGCTTTTCAGAGCCCAGCCTGGCATGGGGGAGTCAGAAGTGACCTGTTTCCTGCCAGTACTCCCAACACCAGCCTGGATGGGACAAAGGCACCTAGAGCAGCGGACACATGAAAGTTCCCGCCTCCCCCACCAGTCCCAGCCCTCACCTCCCCACCAGGCCCTACTGACCTTTGCTGACATCTCTGTACTGGGACAAGTAACCGGCCCAGGCCAGGGCAGTGGAAGCAGGGGTGCAGACCCGGCCCTGAGGAGCTGGCTCCGTGAAGTCTCTGCTTGGCTGCGTGGAGAGGGGGAGGCCCTGGGTAGGGAACAGCCAGCCTGAAGGGGAGGCTCACCCGTCATCCATGAGGGAGGGCCACTTGGCAAAGGTTCCCTGACACATTCCTTGTGAATTGTATCAGACACACAAAAGAGCGGCTGGACCAATACCAGCAGCTTAGGAAAGGGACTCTTTCTAGTATATTAGAGCCCTCCTTGGTGGCCCTGACCCACGCACTCCCTCTTTCCCACAGGAAAGTATCTACTGTCCTGAATTTTATGTCTGCTTTTCTTTTCTTTATGATATTGCCACCTGATGATGCATCTCTAAATAGTACACTGTTTAGTGTTTCCTGGTTTCCAATTCTATACTAGACACATTGTGTAACTTGCTACTTTCACAAACATTGAGAGTTTTCAGATTTTTCCATGTTGATGTTTGAAGTTGTTAATAGTTGCTACATTGTTTTCACTGTGTGACGATAGTAAACTCATGGATCATTTTAGTGTTGGTGAGCACTTAGGGGATTGGGGCTTTAGGCTGTTTTATGTAGGAGTGGCGTTGCTGGGGTGTGGTATATGGGTATGTTCAGCTCTCCTAGCCAAAGCCCAGGTATCTTCCACATCGAGAATTCCCATCAGCACTCTCATTAGCATGTGTGCTGGTTAAGCCACATCCTGCCAGCATTTGGTACTGTCACGCTGGTCTGCTCACAGTGAAATGACGTCTTAAGATCCTAATTCACGTTTTCTCTGGCGCTGTTGTCGATTATGTGAGCTGAGCTGCTAGCTGAAAGGTCAACGGTTCAAATCTACCAGCCGCTTCATGTGAGAAAGATGAAGATTTCGGCTTCTGTAAAGATTTACAGCCTCAAAAACCCTATACAGGGTCATTATGAGTCAGAACCGACTGTGTGGCATATAACCACCACCACCTGGTCCTAAAGAGACCCCCTTATCTTTTGTTATGCTAAATGTTACCTCTTCATGAAGTGTCTGAGTTTTCAGTCCATTTTCTATGCATTGTTTGGTTTTTTTTATTACTTTGTGAGCATTCTTTATATCTTTATGTTGTTGTTGTTCAGTGCCATCAAGTGGGCTCCAATGCATAGCGACCCTGTATAGGGTTTCCAAGGAGCGGTTCGAGTCCATCCGTCACTGCATGGGAGAAAGATGAGGCTTTCTACTCCAACAAAGATTTAAAGCCTTCGGACTCATTCGTGTATACGATTTCCGAGGAACAGCTGGTGAGTTTGAACCACACATCTTGCGGTTCAAGCCGACCCTATTGTTGAGTGTTTATCCTATAGTACCACATCAGAAATCCACTATATATATATATATATATGAGCATGGTGACTCTGTAGGATAAACACCAAACTGCAAACCACAAGGTCAGTGGTTTGAGCTTACCTGCCACTCTGCAGGAGAAAGATGAGGCTTTCTATTTCTGCACAGATATACAGACTCGGAAACCACATATAAGGTGGCTGTGATCAGAACTGACTCGATGGCACTTAACCACACAATAAATGTATGTATATGAACTAGGGTTTCCAAGGAGCAGCTGGTGAGTTTGAACCACTGGACCTTGCAGTTCAAATAGCTTTGCAGTCTGGTGCATTAAGCCACAGTGCCACACCAGGACTCCTATATATATATGTATATATGTAACTGATAGTGACACTGTATAGGGTTAAAGTCCAGTGAGTCACAGACCAGTGATTATCCAATTATCTGACAGCGCCACAACAGGACTCACGTATATATACCGTCACTGTGGTTAATGCACTGGACTGACCCTATACAGGGTCACTATGGATTGGAACCTACTCAAGGACACTTAACAACAAAAAGGCTTCAGAAAATTTGTAGGAAATTTTAATTCTCTTCTAATTCCATTTTTCCATGGATGTTTTAAAGTTCATGTATGCATCACTGACGTCAAGTTGATTCTGGTTCAGAGCGACATTTAAGAACAGAGTAGAAGGGTTGCTCCTTTGGTTTTTTGAGATTGTAAGTATTTACAGACACGAACAGCCTCATGTTTCTTCCAAATGGGTTTGAACCACAAAACTTGCGCTTAGCAGTCCCATGCTTACCCCTCTGTTCCATCAGGATTCATGTTTCTCTGGAGTCGCTGGGTGGTACCGATGGTTATTGAAAGGTGGCAAGCTGAAGTTTCCCCTTGGAAGAAAGGCTGACCAGACTCATCACTGAAGCCCTTTGGACACAGTTCTACCTGACACACGTGAGGGGCCAGGAGTTGGAATCAACCTGATGACAGTTAATCCTTTGTTAAATAATGAAACTTCTTTTACCCCACATGTGTCAGATTTTGCTCTACACTGTTTGCAAAGGAGGGAGCCCTGTCTGAATAAGCTTTTCCCACCACTAGGTCATAAAGATAGTGACCGCTATTGTTTTCCCAAAGCTTTATAGTTCTGTGCTTGAGGGGAGGATGTTGTTGTTGTTGTTAATAATAGTGTGAAATATTCCAGTTCACACTATCCTGTATGGAGAACTGATAATCCCAGCACCGCTGACCACTGGGCACATTCGGCCACATCATTTGTTTTCTATTGATGGGGGCTCCACTGCCACCAGTCTGCCGGATCGTGTACCGTTTCAGGTTGTGAGTTGCTATGATTCTGAAAGCTATGCCACTGGTATTTTAAATACCAGCTGGGTCACCCATGTGGGGCAGGTAGCAGGGGAGGTACCAGACTAAGACAGACGAGGAAGAAGGCGAGGCAGACCTCTCCTACAAGGCTGCCCACTGAAAACCTTACAAACAACAGTGAAAGAATGTCAGCGAAGCCCCTCAGGAAGGAAGGCACTGGGCAAGAGCTGCGCCCTCAAAATCGAATTGATTTTAATGATTTGGAGGAAGCAAAGCTCTCGGGACCTTCACTTGCTGATCGGGCACAACTCAAAATGAAGAGGAACAGTTGCAATAAGCAATGGGAAGGTGGAAAATATTAAGGTGTATTCTAGAAAAATTGGAAGTCATCAAAAATGAATCCAAAGCCTAAGATCAATATCCTACACATTAGTGAGCTGAAATACACTGGTATTAGCCATTTTGTATCGGACAATCATCTGGGTTAAAATGCCAGAAATAGCAAATTGAAGAATAATGGGTCGTACTCATTGTGAAAAAGAACATTTCAGGATCCATTGTGAAGTACAGTGCTGTCTATGAGATATTCATACACCTACAAGGAAGACTGGTTAATAAACTATTATTCAAATGTACCCACCAACCCCTAAACCTAATAATAATGAAACTGAAGAATTCTAGCAACTTCTTCCGTCTGAAATTGATCGAACATGTGATCAAGGTGTGTTAGTGAGTACTGGTAACTGGAATGGGAAAATTGGAAACAACGAGGAAGGATCAGCAGTTGGAAAATATGCTCTGGTGATAGGAACGATGCTGGAGATTGCATGATAAAAATTTTCAAGACCAATGACTTACTCATTGCAAGTATCTTTTTTCAACAATATAAATGATGACTATACATGTAGACCTCACCAGATCGAGTACACAGGGATCAAATGAACTATGTCTGTGGGAAGAGATGATGGAGGAGCTTGATGTCAGCAGCCAAAATAATTACAAGGGTAACTATGGAATAGACCACTAATGCTCCCCTACAAGTTCACATTGAAGCAGAAGAAAAGTAAAACAAGGTCACGAGAGCCAAACTATGGCATTGACTATAGTATATCCCACCTGAGTTTAGATGCCATCTTAAGAACAGACACGGGGCATTAAAAACGAACGACCAAAGACCAGAGGAGTTATGGAATGACGTAAAGAACATCATACATGAAGAAAGCAAAAGAACCTTTAAAAAATGGGAAAGAAAGAAAAGAAAAGAGTCTTCAGAAGAGACTCTGAAACTCGTTCTTGAACAGAGAGACGCTAAAGAAACAATGAAGTAAAAGAGTTGAACAGAAAATTCCAAAGGGTGGCTCGAGGAGACAAAGTCAAGTATTATAATGAAATGTGCAAAACCAAAAGGGAAGAACACGCTCAACATTTCTCAAGCTGAAAGAACTGAAGAAAAAATTCAAGCCTCAATTTGCAATACTGAGGGATTTTATAGGCAAAATATTGGATGCAGGAAACATCAAAGGAAGATGGAAAGAATGCAGTTACTGTACCAAAACAACAGTAGGTCATTGTTAACCATTTCAAGAGACAGCGTATGATCAAGAACCAATGATACTGAAGGAGGAAATCCAAGCTGTACTTAAAATATTAGTGAAAAAGTTGTTGTTGTTAGGTGCCATCGAGTCAATACCGACCCATAGCAACTTTATGCTCAGCAGAACGAAACACTGCCCGGTCCTGGGCCAACCTCACTACTGTTGCCACGCTTGAGTCCATCCATGCTGCCACTTTGCCAATCCAGCTCATTGGGGGTCTTCCTCTGTTTCTCTGACCCTCCACGTTACCAAACATGGTATCTTTCTCCAGCGACTGGTCCCTCCTGACAATATGCCTGAAGTATGAGAGATGAAGTTTGGCCATCCTGGCCTCCAAGGAGCACTCTGGCTGCACTTTTTCTAAAATGGATCTATTGGTTCTTTTGGCAGCCCATGGCACTTTCAATATTCTCCTCCAACACCATAACTCAAAAACATCAATTCTTCTAAAAAAGTAAGCTCTTGGAACTGACAGAATACAGATAGAAATGTTTCAACAAACTGATGCAGCACTGTAGTGCTCACTCATCTAGGCCAAGAAACTTAGAAGACAGCTACCTGGCCAACCCATTGGAAGAGATCCATATTTATGCCCATTCCAAAGAAAGGTGACCCAATAGAATGCAGATATCATGGTACAATATCATGAATATCATACACAAATAAAATTATGCTACAGTTTGCAAAAACGCATCAACAGGGAGCTGTCAGAAACTCCAGCCAGATTCAGAAGAGGACACAGAACGAGGGCTATCATTGCTGATGTCCGATGGATCTTGTCTGAAAGCAAAGAATACCAGAAAATGTTTACTTGTGCTTTATTGACTATGCAAAGGTATTCAACTGTGTGGATCATAACACACTATGGATAACATTGCAAAGATTGGCAATTCCATAATTGTGCTCATAAGGAACCTGTATATAGATTAAGAGGCCATTGTTTGAACACAAGAAGGGGATACTGAATAGTTTAAAATCAGGAAAGGTGTTCTTCTGCATTGTATATTTTCACTACACTTATTCAATCTGTATGCTGAGCAAGTAATCCAAGAAGCTGGATTGTATGAAGAAGAACGTGGCATCAGGATTGAAGGAAGACTCGTTAACAACCTGTGATATGGAGATGATACAACCTTGCTTGCTGAAAGCAAACAGGACTTGAAATACTGATGAAGATTAAAGACCACAGTCTTCAGTGTGGACTACACCTCAATATAAGGAAAACAAAAATCCTCACAAGTGGACCAATAAATAACATCATGATTGAACGGAGAAAGAAACTGAAGTTCTCCAAGACTTCATTGTGCTTGGATCCGCAGCAGTCACATAATCAAACGACATATTACATTAGACAGATCTGCTGCACACACTCTTTAAAGTGTTAAAAAAGCAAAGATGTCAGTTTGATGACTAAGGTGCACCTGACCCAAGTCATGGTATCTTCCGTCACCTCATATGCATGTGAAAGTTGGACAGTGAATGATGAAGAGATGATGCATTTGAATTAAGGTGTGGACAAAGAATATTGAAAGAACCCAGGACTGCCAGAAGTACAAACAAGTCTGTCTCGGCGCAAGTACAGCCACAGTGATCCTTGGAAGTGAGGAAGGCAGGATTTCATTGTCTCATACTTTGGACATTTTGTCAGGAAGGGTTCATTCCTATAGAAGGACCTTATGCTTGGTAACGTAAAGCATCACTGAAAAAGAGGAAGACCCCCAACAAGATGGATTGGCTCAAGCGTAACAATGATGAGACTAGCACAGGATGGGGTAGGGTTCCATCCTGTTGTGCACAGAATCACTATGACATGGAACTGAACACCAGCAACACTCACGCTCCTCTCCCAAGGCATTCGAGGGTATCTCAACCTTTGGGAAGAAAAGTCCCGCCCGCTCTCCTTTTTATCTCCAGTTTCTATGCCTACTGTGCTTCATGGAAATTTTAGAATCAACTTACCAAGTCTTTAAAAAACCCTGTCAGGATGTAGACTGACAGTACATGGAATGTATAACACACAATCTGGGGACAATTTAAAACACTGAGTCTCTCATCCAAAAGCACTGTACATGTCTCTGTTGGTGTTCTTTTACTTTCTAAAAATTTAAATAACTTTCTCCCTACAAGTCTTTCACTTTTTATTTTTGTTGTTGTTAAATTTAGTCCTTGGTGCATTCTTTATTACTTTAAATTACATTTTCTGAAGACCTTTTTTGCTGGTCTACAGAGATTCAATGGACATTTTTAATATCAAATTTATAATCACCACCCTGGTAAACATAATAATTCTAATATTTTATCAGTAAAAATTTGAATAAAATGAGTCCTAGCTGACAGTAGTATTTTATTTCTGGTCATAAAAAATAATGCTTTCAGTATTTCACCATTAAACATGTTAATTTTTTATTTAAGTCTCTATTTTCCAATTTAAAAACATATATGAATCTCATACATGTACCCTGGATATCCACAGACAAATGTAAAAACCTTCCCTAAAAGCCAAGACTGTAAATTCCAATAAGCCAAGTCCCCCCCCATCCAAAAAAAAAAAAAAGCTAAAGAGGATAGAGAGAAACACTGTAAACTGATGATATATGGAGGGGATAATAATCAATGTAATGAAACAAGCTATATGAATGGTTGAATGTGAAGCTGATGATGTGCCCTGTAAACTTTCACTCAATGCAAAATAAAAACATTTAATTAAAAAAAATATATGAATTAACACTGTTTTATTTAATGTCTTTTGAATCTCTTGAGATAGTCATATGATTTTTCTCTTTTAATCTATTAACATTAAACTCATCTGCATTCCTAGAGACAAACCCAGGTTGAACGTATTATACTATTTAATTTTATACTTACCTGGAGTGGTGGCACATTGGGCTAAGCACTGGCCTCCTAACTGTAAGGTCCAGGTAAACCTACCAGCCAGTCTAAGGGGCAAAGATGAGACCGTCTGCTCCCTAAAACATTTACCACCTTGGAAACCCATGGGGCCGTTCTATTCTCTTTATAAATCAGAACTGAGTCAATGGTAGTGGGTTTCCCTTAAAAAGTGGAACCAATTTCCCTCCCCTTGAGTATGGGCTTTGTAGGATAAGCACTGAAATGCTAACCATGAGTTCAGCACCTCCCACCCACCTGTGCTCCATGGGAGAGAGACGAAGCTGTCTGCCCCCATAAAGATTTATAGTCTTGGCAGTCCTGTACAACGTCACTAAGAGTCGGAATTAACTCGATGGTCGTAGATGGAGGTTGGGTTGAGTCAGGGCTGAACTTAGTAGCTCTTGTAACAAATAAAATCGCAAGAAGTCATTGTGTGTGACTTCTTAAGACTGAGCCATAAAATCTTGTGGCTTCTTTCTAGCTGTTGATCTTGAATCACTTACACAAGGGTGCATGCACTGCAGTGTTGTGAGGACATTCACGCAGCCTTGTGGAGAGGTCCTTGTTGCAAGAAACTGTGGATTCCTGCCAATAGCCATGGAGGCACGCCATTTTGGAAATGGGTCTTCCAGCCACTGGCCCAGCCTTCAGATGATACAGCCCCAGATTTCTTGGCTGCAACCTCATGAGATCCCAAGCCAAATTTCCCCACTTCAGCCCCTCCCGATTTCATAACCCACAGAATCTTTGAGAAGATAAGTGTTGCTTTCAGTACAACATTTTGAAGTAATTTGTTATGCAACAATAGTTACCTAGTTGTTTTTATTTACTATTCCTTATGAAATTCTGGTGCGGTGCTGTGGGTTAATGTGCTGGACTGCAAAAATTGGTTTGAACTGTAAAGGTCTGTGGTTCAAACCCACCAGCTGCTCCTTAGAAATCCTATACAGGGTTGCTATGGGTGGGAACCGACTCCATGGCACTTAACAACAACAACTTAAATTCCAGATCTTCCTTTTAGGAACACCTTCCTTCTGCTTAAAGTTCTTCCTTTGGAATTTCCTTTGGTGATGTTCTGTTGGTGGTAAATTCTCACTTTCTGTTTTGTTTTTTAATATGTTTTTATTTTGCCTTAATTCCTTAAAAATATTTTATCTGTGTAGGAACATCTGGGTTAAAAATTACTTTGTCTCAACTATTAAAGGCAGCATTCTCTAATACCTAATGGCAGGTCTTGTGCGGATGATTTATATTCAATCTCTGAATTCTTTTCAGCTCTCTTAAGGGAAAGTGGGCATGTTGTGTTATTCATCTTGGTTAGGATTTGTTGGGCCCTGAGAATTGATGTTTTTGTCAAAGATAATTCTGGAGACTTTTATGTCAGTTGTTTTCATCTATCGCCCCTCCTTCCTAATCCCATTGTCTCATGCAAGAGAGCAAACTAGACTATGGTGGTCTCCCTTTCTACCCTCCAAGGCTCTCACCCTCTCTTTCATAGTTTCCATCTCTTTGTCTCCCTGGGCTATGTCAAGGGTAATTCCCTAAACTCTGTCTTTCCATTTACAAAATCTCTTTTTAGCTGTTCTGAACATTTCTATCTAAAGTTCAGTGAAATTATTGAATTGTAAATTATAATTGCTATAGTTTTATTTTAAGAAATTGAATTTGTTTCTCTTTTGTATTTGACTGGGCATCTTATATAATGCCAGATTACATACTTTTTTTGTAAATTGCTGTTAATGCTGTTAAGTGTGTTCCGACTCATAGTGATCTTGCACAGGGTTTTGGAGGCCATAAGTCTTTTTGGAGGAGTCATGGTGTGGCGCTATGGGATAAGCACTGGACTGCTAACCACAAGGTTAGCGGTTCAAACCCACCATTCGCTCCTCAGAAACCCTATACTGGGTTTGTATGAGTCCGAACTGACTTGACAGTTGACAACACTTAACAGCAACAATCAATCTTTTTTTTTTTTTTCTGTAATGTTATAAAACCATGGTACTACTTTATTAAGTGACTTATACAATCTGAACGTCCATATAATGACAGTCGTAAAAAACTGTTTATAATAAGGATGGACTGATTTTCAGAATTGTCTTTGCACAAAGCCCAAAAGGGAACAGGAGAGAAGTGAGTGCTTCTGGTGTTAATGATGTTGTTAAGTGCCGTTGAGTCGGTTCCGACCCATAGCGACCCTGTACAGGGTTTCCGAGGGTGTAAATCCTGACGGGAGTAGAAAGCGTCATCTTTCTCCCTCAGAGCGGCTGGTAGTTTTGAACTGCTGACCTTAAGGTTCGCAGCCTGATTCGTAACCACTATGCTACCAGAGGGTACCTTCAGTCGGTTCCAACCCAGAGCGACCCTGCATAGGGTTTCCAAGGAGCAGCTGGGGAGCTTGAACTGCCGACTTCTCAGTTCAAACTGATCTTGCAGTCCAGCGTACTAACCCACATTTTGTTGATCAACAGAGTAAATGGTGTCATCAATTCACCTAGAAACATCAGCCAGCTCTGGAGAAAGTGAAGTCTTGGGACCTTTGCTCTCAAAGTGCAGCTTCAGGGTTAGGGTTGGGCGTCTGTGTCCTTCAGACAGTGCGGGTGAGGTTGCCATTAAAGCAGATTAAGCCCCGATCTTTTGCTCATGTCCCTGTTTCTGCTTTTATCCAGCTCGCTTTTTGGCATTTTTATGCTGAGACTAAATCTTTGCCTACCCACGAGCCATCGTATCTGGGCTGGGACAGAAAGCCTCATTTTACTTCTGCCGAGTTCGAACCACCAACCTTGTAGTTTGCAGTCCTGTACTTATCCTACAGAGCTACCCAGTTTGGTAGAATTGTTGTTATTAAGAGCCGTTGAATCCGTTCTGACTCAGAACAACATCATTTAGTGTTGTGTCCTGTTGGAATCTGACCCAGACACCACCCTCACCACCCCCCCAAAAAAAAAAAACACTCTAACTTTCCCATCGGGAGGTGTTGGCCAGCCCTCTCAGCTCCTCCCCGAGCCATCCTGCATCCAGACCACCTACTGAGCCCAGAGGTCCTCAAGTTCAGAATGAGTTCCTTCAGTGACCAAACACACAATGTGCACGGACGCTATGACTCAGACCCAAAATCAATGCAGTTCCAAGTGTAAAAAACACAAACCTACTCACCACCCAGACGGTTCCAAAGGAACAGTTCCAAAGGGGTGGGTGGGCCCTAAGGAGATGCAGTATTGCGTGTCTTTATCTTCTGTGAAGCTGTTATGAGTTTGTTTCTGTGTTTAGTTTTTGTTGTTGAGAATATACAAAACCGACACCAGTTCAGCCAGTTCTTAGTGTACAAGTCAGTGACATTAATCACATTCTTTGAGTTGTGCAGCCATCTCTAAGTTATTCCTCCACCAGGAACACAAACTCACTGCCCCCTAATCTTTCAAGTTGCTATGGTCTGAATAGATTCTGAATAGATAGTTCTTAAAATAGCAAAATGTTCAAGGCAGGCCATTTCAGTAGTTTAACGACATTACTCTTTGGGTTTAAGACGTGCCAGAGGATATTTTTGGTGTCCATTTTAAAGATGATCCCAAGAGAATAGTTTTAGGGTTTCATCCATCCTCCATGGCTCCAGAAAGTCAGGCGTTTATGAGAATTCGAACTTCGATTCTTCATTCCCCGCCTCCACACACCCTCACCTCACCCCCACACTGCTTGACCAGGATTCTTCTCTGGAATCTTTGATCAGAATGTTCAGTGATGGCAACGAGGCCCCTTTCCTCCTGGTCTCCTAGCAAAGCAGGCCTTAGTTCGAAGCGACAATCTGCCACACATTTCACATCCTCGTCCCATTCCTGACTCTTTCTCTGTTGTTCCAGGTGAATGGAGACCAATTGTTCTGCCTGGATGGCCACTTGCAAGCATTGCAGACCCCAGGCACTAAGCAACACACTAGGAGGTACAACAGAAGCATAAAGCATGTTATTAGGTCAAATTAACATGGAGATTACATGAAACCATGACTCTGAACCCCCAAACCAAGAAACCAAATCCTATGTGGTGTTTGTTGTTGTTGTTG
>NW_006408574.1:1099211-1100410 GCF_000296735.1 Chrysochloris asiatica | reverse complement strand
CCTGGTTGTTGTTGTTAAGTGCTGTTCCGTCAGTTCCGACCCATAGAGACCCTGTACAGGGTTTCCGAGGCTGTAAATCTTTACGGGAGCACAAAGCCTCAGCTTTCTCCTGTGGAACTGCTGATAGTTTCGAACTGCTGACTGTGAGGTTAGCAGCCCGATTCCTAACCACTACGCTACCAGAGCTCCCTTCTTCTCCTGGTAACACTAATAACTTCGGTCTCTATACATTTGCCTTTTTTGTCTTTTTCTACAAATGAAGTCACATAATATTTGTCCTTTTGTGATTGGCTAATTTCATTCATCTTCAAGCTCCATTCATATTGTAGCATGTGTGACGACTTCATTTCTTCTACAGGCTGAGTCCTCTCCTGTTGTCTGTATGAACCCCTTTTGTTGATGTATCTTTCTATACTACCACTTACCTGTCAGTCTGTCATACTGTGATGGCTTCTGTGTTGCTGTGACACTGGAAGCTATGCCATTGATATTTTATAAACCTTCACCCATGGTGCACAGGTTTCAGCGGCGCTTCCGGACTAGGAAGAAGAAAAGGTGGGCTACTTCTGAAAAATTGTTGTTAAGTGCCATCAAGTCGGTTCTGAGGAGCAGCTGGTGGGTTTGAACTGCCCACAGCGCCACACCAGGACACACAGCTATGTTGTTGTTAAGTGTCGTCAAGTCAGTTCCAACCCATAGCAACCCTGTATAGGGTTTCCAAGGAGCAGTTGGTGAGCTCGAACCACCAACCTTGTGGTTCAAACTGATTTTGTAGTCTGACGCATTAGCCCACAGCGCCAGTTGGAGTTAAATGGTATCTCATTGAGGGTTTGTGTGTGTGTGTTTGTGTGTGTGTGTGTGTGTGTGGTTTTGTTTGTTTTTTTAGTTTTTAATATGAATTGAGTAATGGGTTACAGAGCGGATCATCGATTTTACAGCCAACCAACCATGTACTTTGCTTCATAACATGGGTCCCATTGCCTCCATGTCCTGATAGTCAAGGAGGGAACTCTGGTAGCGTAGTGGTTATGAATCAGGCTGCTGACTTCAAGGTCAGCAGTTCAAACCTACCAGCTGCTCCACTGGAGAAAGATGAGGTTTTCTGCTCCCATAAAGATTTGGTGGTGGTGGTTATGTGCTGTGGAGTCAGTTCCAAATAACAGTCACCCTCTATAGGGTTTAGCGTAATGGTTACAAAT
>NW_006408574.1:1087092-1097944 GCF_000296735.1 Chrysochloris asiatica | reverse complement strand
GACTCATAGCGACCCTGTACAGGGTTTCCGAGGCTGTAAATCTTTACGGGAGCAGAAAGCCTCATCTTTCTCCTGTGGAACAGCTAGTAGCTTCGAACTGCTGACCTTGCGGTTCACAGCCCGATTCGTAACCACTACGCTACCAGAGCTCCTTTTGCAGATACCCTAGCCTTTATTAAAATTTCCCCTGCTTAAAACAGTCTGTTTTAGCTTGAAATTTGCAAGTTCTGTGTCTATAATATTCCCTCTTTTTGCTTTCTAGTTGATTTCATTATACACTGATATCTCTGGTTCCCTATTTTCAGTCTCGTAGGTTTGTTTTACTATAAATACTTCTATATTTGGATTGAATTCTGCATGGTGTTGTCCTGTATGATAATCTCAGGTTGTTGTCTGCTGTTGTTGGGTTAGTCCGAAGAACACCCTTTAGCATTTTTTTTATAAAGCTGATCTGTTGTTTTGTTGTTGTGAAGTGCCATGGAGTCAGTTCTGACTCATAACAACCTTGTGCACTGGACCGCAAGGTCAGCAATTCAAACTCACCAGCCGCTCCTCAGAAACCCTATACAAGGTCGCCATGAGTTGGCACCCACTCAACAGCACGTAGCAACAACAATAGGGTTTCTGAGGAGCAGCTGGAGGGTGCAGTCTGCTCATTACAAATTCCTTTGATTTCTGTTTATCAGGAAATGCCCTAATTTTGTCTTCGTATTTGAGGGACAGCTTTGCTGGGTATATGATTCCTAGCTGGTAATTTTTTGCTGCCAGAGTTTTGTGTACGTCCTCCCCTTGCCTTCTTGCCCGCTGGTTTCTGCTGGGAAATCAGGGCTTACTCTTATTGGTTCTCATTTGTGGGGAACTTTGTGTTTTTCTTGAACTGCTTTCAGGACTTTTGGGTTTGGGTTTTGGAGAATTTGATTGTGACGTATCTCGATCTCTCCTGTTTGGGGTTTGTTCAGTTTCTTGTATGCTTATCTTCTTGTCTTTCATGAGGTTAGGGAGGTTTTCTTACAACTCTTCAACAATTTTCTCTGTGCTTGTCTCTTCCTCTTCTGGAATTCCGATCACCCGTAAGCTGTTCCCCTTCATAATGTCCCACATAACTCTTAGGTTTTCTTCGGATTTTTTATTATTTTTTTCTGATTGCTCTTTTAGCATACTAGTATTGAGAGATTTGTCTTCAAGCTCACTAATTTGGGGTTCCATTGTTTCACATGCACTCCTTTTCCTTTCAATGTCTTGTCCATATCTGAGATCTTTGTATTCATCTTCTGGATTTCTAATTGTAGGTTTTGTATTGTTTCAAATTTTTCATTTATTTTGTCTGTTTGTTTTTCTGAGTTCTTGTAAAGTTTTGATTGTGTTCTCCTTCCTTTCCTTGATCTTTCTATTAATCCTTTGAAGTACCTAATTATCATTCTTTTGAATTATTTTTCAGTTAATTCCATTAAATTTTCTTCCTCAAAAATGGTTTCTGTCTCTACATCCTGGTTCATTTGTTTTGAGCCATTCTTTCTTGTTTCTTCACGTAACCTAAAATTGTCTGTCATCTCCAGGGCACTGTGAGGTTGTCATACTTGTAAAAATAAACAGTGCGGTTGTTAGACCAGGAGGGGAGCAATCTCTGCAATTCAAGGAACTCACAAGGTGGTTGTGGAAGGGATGTAACAGCAAACTTCCTGGCCCTAGATGGATTTCCTGTTGGTCTAGGTGTTATCTATATGTTCAGAACACTCAGTCCGGAAGTAGTTCATGGGAAACCTTGTTGGAACTTGTTTCAGTGTCTGTTAGGACCACAGGAAGCTAGGGGCAGTGTGGCTGGTTAAATGCTGATCTGCTGGCTCTTCAGGTTTTGTAGGTTTGGAGCCAAGTCCCCCTGAATCCAGACACTAAAGTGGTACAACTGGGCAACACAGCTGGCCCCCACCTCACACTGGCACGGTTCCCAACTCCTCGAGAGTAGGGTCTTTGCTAACAGTGGGTGAGGGTGAGAGCTGGCTACACTTCCGGTCCCCAGGGGAGCATGGGGAAAAAGAGCAAATTGCATCTTTTCTGTCAACCACACGAATCTGCTCTGCCAGGCCTCCCAAAACTGCCAAAGCTGTTCACAAGATGGCCGAACCACATCCGGCCAGCATTCACAAGTCAGCCTGCCTCTCTCACAGTCCTGCTGGGCCTCTCCTCCCAGAAAACACTCCATCCACCCCTCTACCCTTTCTTCTGAAGTCCAGGGTGCCAGGATTTCCACCTGTGTCTGTTTTATTGTGTTTCTCATCCATGTGGTACGTCTGCCTACTCTACCATCTTGCCCGAAGTCTCATTGTAGTTTTGATTTGCATCTCTCTGATGGCTAATGACAATGAGGATATTTTCATGTGTTTCATAGTCATCTGAATATCTTCTTTGGTAAAACATCTATTCAAGTCCTTTGTCCATTTTATGATTGGGTTATTTGACTTTTGTTATTGTGTGTATATTGGCTATTAGATTTGTGTGTGTGTGTGTGTATATATATGTATATGTATATGTGTATGTATATATATAAAAGGAGCTCTGATAGCGTAGTGGTTACGAATCAGCCTGCGAACCATAAGGTCAGCAGTTCGAAACTACCAGCTGTTCCGCAGGAGAAAGATGAGGATTTCTGCTCCCATAAAGATTTACAGCCTTGGAAACTCCGTACAGGGTCGCAACCGATTTGACAGCACTTAAAAATAACAAATATATATATATATATATTTGTGTGTATATATTGACTATTAAATTCTTAATAGTATATAGAACTTCAACAATTAGATTCCTTGAGTCCTGTGTGGTGCTGTGGGTTAATGTATGGTGTGCAAAATTGGTTTAAACCGCATGGTCAGTGGTTCAAGCTCACCAGTCATTCCTCAGAAACCCTATACAGAGTCACTATAGGTTAGAACCAACTTGTTGATACTTAACAACATTAGAATCTTTCCAGATAACTGGTTTCTGAAGATAGTCTCACAGTCAATAGCTTGTCTTTTCACATTTTTGGTAAAAACTTTTGATTAACAAAAGTTTCTATATTTTTAGGTCCATTTACATATTGATTTTGTCTTTTGCTGCTGTGCTTTCATTTTATATAATATAAGCTATTGCTTCAGGAGAGAAAGCCTGCTTCTACAGCACTGTGAATTTCAACTTGTAGCCACCACTCGTCTGTCAGTTTGTTGGACGATGGAGGCTTGCGTGTTATTATGATGCTGGAAGATATGCCACCGGTATTGTAAATACACTCATGGTGGGCAGGTTTCAACTGAGCTTCCAGACCAAGACAGACTGAGAAGGAAAGACAGACTACTTCTGAATTTTTTAGCCACTGAAGCCCTTATGAACAGCAGTGGGACACGGTCAGCACAGAACACTGAACGCTGACACGTGATCAGGAGCCACGGACACGGAACGCTGACACGTGATCAGGAGCACCCGGACACTGAATACTGACTGACATGCAATGAGGAGCACCCGGATACTGAACACTGACACGTGATCAGGAGCACCCGGACATGGAACGCTGACTGACATGTGATGAGGAGCACCAGAACACTGTCAGCTCTCGTGCTGGAAGATGAGTCACTCAGGTTGGGAGGAACTCAAATTACTTCCGGGGAAGAGCTGCCTCCTCAAAGTATAGTTGACCGTGATGATGCAAACGGAGTAACGCTTTAGGACCTTCATTTGCTGATCAGGCACAACTCAAAATGAGGAGAAACAGTTGCACATAGCCATTAAAAATCAGAACTTGGACTGTATGAAGTGTGACTCTAGCAAAAATGGAAGATGTCATAAATGAAATGAAATGCATAAAGATTGGTAGGTGTTGGTGAGCTGAAGTGGACTGGTGTCGGCCATTTTGAATCTGACAATCATATGTTTACTGTGCTGGAAATGACAAATTAAAGAAGAATGTCATCACATTCATCATCAAAAACAGTATTTGAATATCTATCTTGATAATGCTGTCTGTGACAGGATAATATCCATATGCCTACAAGGAAGATCAGCTAATACCACTATTATTCAAATTTATTCACCATCCATGAAAGCCAGTGATGATGAAATTGAAAAATTCTACCAAGTTCTTTAGTCTGAAATTGATCAGACATATAATCAAGATGCATTGAAAATTACTGGTGACTGGAATGGGAAAGTTGGAAATATAGAGGAATGATCAGCAGTTGGAAAATATGGCCCCAGTAATAGAAGCAATGCTGGAGATCGCATCATAGAATTTTTCAACACCAATGACTTACTCATTGTAAACACCTTTTTTAAACATCATGAAATATGACTATACACATGGACCTCACCAGATGGAATACACAGAAATCAAACTGACTCCATCTGTGTGAAGAGACAGTGGGAAAACTCAATATCATCAGTCAAAACAAGGCAGAGGCAGACTGTCTGACAGACCATCAGTTACTCATGTACCACTTGAGATCAAAGCTGAATAAAATTAAAACAAGTCCACAAGGACCACAATTTGACCTTGAACATACCTGACCTCAGTTTCAACACCATCTCAAGAACAGATTTAGAGACGATGACGTGGAGAGATGGAGGGGCTGTGTGCTGATGACCGGGGGTCGGCTTGCAGGGTATACCCTTTGGTGGGTTGATGATGCATGGAGGGGATTGTAACCATGGCAATGAAATGATATACGCTAGGGTGAATGTAAAGCTAATGTTTTCCCATGTAAACGATCACATAATTCACAATAAAACATTAAAAAAAAAAGAAGAAGAACAGATTTGATGCATTAGACACTGATGACCAAAGACCAGAAGAGTTGTGGAATGACATCAAGAACATCACACAGGAAGAAAGCAAAAGGTCATTAAGAAAAAAAAAAAAAAAAAAAGGGAATGACCAAAATGACTATCAGAAGAGGCTCTGAAATTTTCTCTTTAGCTCAGAGATGCTAAAATAAAGGGAAGAAATGAGGAGGTAAAAGAACCGAACAGAAAATGTCAAAGGGCAGCTCAAAAAGACAAAGTTAAGTATAATAGAATGTGCACACCTGGAGTCAGAAACCTGAAAGGGAAGAACATGCTCAGCATTTCTCAAGCTGAAAGAACTGAGTAAACATTCAAGTCTCAGTTTGCAATATTGAAGGATTCTATGGGCAAAATATTAAATGATACAGAAAGCATTAAAAGAAGATAGAAGGAACACACAGAGTCACTGTACCAAAAAGAAATGGTCAATGTTGAAGCATTTTAAGAGGTAGCATATGATCAAGACCCAATGGTACTGGAGGAAGGAGTCCAATATGCACTGAAGGCATTGGCTCTGGGAATTGATGGAGTACAAATTGGACTATTTCAACAAATTGATACAGCCCTGGAGGCACTCGCTTATCTATGCTAAAAATTTGGAAGACAGCTACCTGACCAACTGATTGGAAGAGATCCATATTTGTGCCCATTCCAAAGAGAAGTGACTAATAGAATGCAGAAATCATCAGACAATATCATTAATACTACATACAACTAAATTTTTGCTAAAGATCATTTTTAAATGGCTTCAGCAGTACACTGACAGGGAACTGCCACAGGTTCAAGCCAGATTCAGAAGAGGATGTAAAATGAGGGATGTCACTGCTGATGAGGATGTAAAATGAGGGATGTCATTGCTGATGAGGATGTAAAATGAGGGATGTCATTGCTGATGAGGATGTAAAATGAGGGATGTCATTGCTGATGTCAGATGGATCTTGGCGGAAACCAGAGAATACCAGAAAGATGCTTCTCTGTGCTTTATTGTTTACACAAAGGCTTTCGACTGCATGGATCATGATAAGCTATGGACAACATTGTAAAGAATGAGTATTCTGGAACAGTTCCTTATGCTCATGAAGAAACTGTATATAGACCGAGAGACAATTGTCCAAACAGAACAAGGGGACCCTGAATGGTTTAAAATCAGGAAAGGTGTGCACCAGGACTGTATTCTTTTACCATATTTATTCAACCAATATGCTGAGGAAGTAATCTGAGAAGCTAAATTGTATGAAGAAGGTGGCATCAGAATTGGAGGAAAACTCATTAGCCATATGTAGCTGATACAACCTTGCTTGCTGAAAGTGAAGAGGACTTAAAATACTTACTGATGACGATCAAAGACTTCTGTATGGGTTACACCTCAGTGTAAAGAAAATAAAAATCTTCACAGCTGGTTCAGTAAATAGCATCAAGAGAAATGGAGAAAAGATTGAAGTTGTCAAAGATTTCATTTTCCTTGGATTCATTATGAACACTCATGAAAACAGCAGTTAAGAAATCAAACGACGTATTCCATTGGGCAAATCTACAGCACAAGACCGCTTTAGCGTGTGGAAGAGCAAAGATGCCAGTTTGCAGACTAAGGTACACCTGATCCAAACCATCGTATTTTCAATAGCATTGGCCCAGGACCGGGCAGTGTTTCGTTCTGCTGTGCATAAGGTTGGTACCGACTCGATGGCACCTAAACACAACAACAGCATGTGCATGTGAAAGTTGGGCAGTGAATAAGGAAGATGGTAGAAGAATTGATGCTTTGCAGAAGAATTATAAAAGTACCATGGATTGCTAGAAGAGCAAATAAATCTGAGTGGGTTTTTTTGTCATTGTTTTGAGCACCATGGTGAGTCCTTTATTTATTCCTATAAATTTTTGGGGGGTGGTAATTGGCAGATTTTAATATTCAAGAAAAACCAAGTCCATCATATACATTTAAAATAGACATGGATTTTCTAATTCAGACTTTGTGACAACTTTTGGAATGAGAATAACATACAAATACAGTACATTTTATAGTTCCCAAACATCATAATTTTATATTGTGATTTATACAGCTTTTCTTCATATTGTATTTTCCACCTTCTTCATTTGATTAACACATTTATTCCTACAAATTCTTATTTAAGATTTTATTTGAATGTCTGTATTTGGCTGAACCCTAAATCTGTGTTTGAAGAAGTGTAGCCAGAATGCTCCTGAGATACCAGGATGACAAGACTTCATCTGTCATATTCCGGACACATTCTCAGGAGGAACCAGTCCCTGGAGAAGGACTTCATACTTGGTTAGGAGGAGCGTCCGTGAAAAAGAGGAAGACACCCCCCCACCCCCAACAAGACAGATTGGTACAGTGACAACAATAGTCTCAAGCTTACAACAATGATGGAAACGACACAGGGCAGAGCAGTGGTCCGTTCTGTGGTGTTAAGGTCACTATGAGTGGGAACAGACTCAATGGCACCTAACAACAACACTAAGCTCCCGAATCGGTAAGAGAATAAATTTTCATTTTCTAAAAACATGCACTTGTGGGATTTCTGTCCTGGCAGCTCTGCATAACTAATTCAGAGTTTAGTACCAGGAGTGGGATGCTGTTCTACCCGATACCTAAAATGTGGAGGTGGTTTTGAAATTGGATAATGAGCAGAGGCTAGAAGAGTACTAAGGTAACTTGTAGTAGATGCCCAGATGGCCAGGAGGGGCCTGGTGGCAGAATTATGGATGGCAAAGGCAATGCTGATGAGAGAGCTGTAACACCTGAGGGGGCACAGATGGTGAGGAGTGGCAGGGGAGTGATGCAAGACGACATGGGAGCTGATCCATGCGGTAAGAGAACTGGAGACTTTCTGGGAGAGCGGGGTGCTCTGGACTCTTGTCAGTAGCGTTAGCCTCTGACCTACCGAGCTAGAGAATTGAGGTTCACTTCAGCCAAGGTTTACTGGTGGAGTCAAAAGGCAGGGTCAAGCGTAACTGTGTCTGATCCAAATTTGGCTGGGGTTGTGTTTACACGCCAGTTATAAATTCTATTGGTGGTAATTTGGTAGCCATTCAGCCAAGCAGGATTTTTGCCTACCTCCATTTACATAGCATTCCAGGAGAATTCCCTGATTAATCCAAAGATTGTTCCTCCCTAGTTAGAACTTTCTCTGGAGTGAGTCTACCTACGTTCTACTGCCTTTACAATTCCTGGACACTTCATCTTTTCTCTACTATTTATTTGATGGAAGGAGTGTAATCGTCATAGTCATAGTCTTATTTGCTGCTGTGTTACAAGTTGTGGATTGCTGACCAGATGGTCCATGACTTCTGGATGAAAGGAAAGGACCTGGGTAGTTTCTCCATCTCCCACCCAGCAGCCTTGGGGGATGTGACCAGGAGAGCTGTGCTGAAGTCTTTATTTGCTTTGGTTTATTAGAGATCAACATGGAAACATTGGAGACTAGAGAACCCTACAAACACCTCTCAAATTACCAAGGCAGGAAACATCAGACAATGACTTACAGTTCTTTTTCCAAAGTCTTAAATCAGGATCATTTTCACTTGGTCCTGATTCCATTCAATGACCTTAACTTTTTTTAAAAAAGGAATTTATGTTGAGACCAGATTGAAGAATATTTGTGTTGCTTTCCATAGAAAAAAATGATAATTTTACACTGTTATAGATACAAGTCCAAGTTATGAAGTTAATTAAATATGAAAGAATCTAAAATGTTTACAAGGAATAATTTTGAAACCACACACTTTATCGTTGCTGCATTTGTAACACAAGTTGTAGGAACCAGCGCTCTAATTTCACATGTGTTCTAACGCAGAGCGGACTGTCAGATGAGAGACACCCAAGCAGCCCTGTAAGTGCTTTCGGTGGCCACCTCTGAGCTCAGTGAGAAAGGACTGGCAATCATTTGTTCCTTAGTACGTTCTGGGGAGCATAAGAGAAACTTACTTTTCCCTGCATCAAAAGAATAAAGGTAGGGCCAAGACCTCTGGGTTCCCACTGGGTGGATCCTTGACCTCGGAGGTTCCCAGGGTAGGGCCATATTTTCCTAGGTTTCAGAGAGTCGGATCCTCACTAACTAGGTTCCTTAGTGTGTGGCTGTGATTAAGCTGGACAAACTTCATCTCTCATACTTTGGACATATTGTCAGGAGGGAGCAGTCGCTGGAGAAGGATATTGTGTTTGGTAAGGTGGAGCGTCAGAGAAAAAGAGGAAGACCCCCAGCGAGATGGATTGGCCAAGTGGCAGCCCTGATGGGCTCAAGCGTGGCAACAGTAGGGAGGTTGGCCCAGGATCAGGCGGTGTTTCGTTCTGTTGTGTATAAGATCGCTATGGGTCGATACCGAATCGATGTCACCTAACAACAACAACAACAACAGCCGAAAGCTAAAGGGATGGACTGCCAGGCCCAAGGGAAGGGCAGAAGAATGGGGCCTGCCAAGGCCTAGGGAGTAGGGGTCACCATACAAGGGGACTCGAATAGGGCTGCCCAAAGCTGAGCAATCAGAGTTGCCATCCCAGTGGGCCTGGAAGGTAGAGCTGAAACCCAGGGTCCAGGGGCTCCAATAAGAATCCAGAGAGCCCAGTCAACACGCAGAGCCATTGTGCAGAGGATTCATTTCAGACTTTGAAAGCTAATATAAATTTTTCTGCTGGGTTTTTAACTTGCTTGGTGCCTTTTATCCCTTCTCCTTCCCCTCCAGCTGCCCCCACTTACAATGGAAATGTCAGCCTTTGCCTGTCCCACCATTTCACTTTGACAGACTTTTAGATAACATCAGCTCCTACAGTTATGGGACTCAGGAGACACCTTCTGTCTCACAGTTGACACAGGGACTTGAACTTACCAGCCTCTACAGCTGTGTGAGCCATTCCCTTGGTATAAACCTGAGTCTTGGTGTGAGTCTGCAGGATAAAGCAGTGGACCACAAGGTTGGCGGGTCAAGCCCACTACCTGCTCCTTGGAAACTGTATTCAGGGTCACTATGAGTCAGTGCAGCCAGAGTGCTCCTTGGAGGCCAGGATGGCCATACTTCGTCTCTCATACTTCGGCTATATTGTCAGGAGGGATCAGTCGCTGGAGAAGGATATCATATTTGGTAAGGTGGAGGGTCAGAGAAAAAGAGGAAGACCCCCCAGTGAGGTGGATTGGCAAGGTGGCAGCATCAATGGGCTCAAGCGTGGCAACAGTAGTGAGGTTGGCCCAGGATCGGGTAGTGTTTTGTTCTGTTGTGCATAAGGTCACTATGGGTCGGTACCGACTCGATGGCACCTGACAACCACAACATACAGATTGAATAATTATGGTGAAAGAGTACAACCCTGGCACACACCTTTCCTGATTTTAAACCATTCTGTATCCCCTTGTTGTGTTTGGACAACTGCCTCTTGGTCTACAAAAGGTCCCTCATGAGCACAAGTAAGCATTCGGGTATACTCATTCTATTCTTCATAATATTTTCTATAGCTTGTCACACAATTGAAAATCTTTGCATAGTCAATAAAGCACAAGAAAACATTTTTCTCGTATCCTCTGATTTTAGATAAGATCCATCTGACATCAACAATGCTACCCCTCATTCCACATCCTCTTCTGAAACTGACTTGCGTTTCGGGCAGTTCCCTGTTGATATATTGATGCAGCCATTTTTAAATTTTCTTCAGTCAACTTTTATTTGCATATGATCTTAATGACATTGTTCCATGATCTCCGCATCCCATTGGGTCACCTCTTTTAGAATGGGAACCAGTATGGATCTTCCAGTTGGTTGGCCAGATAAATGTCTTCCAAATTTCTTGGTGTAGGTGAGTGAGTGCATCCAGGGCCTCATCAGTTCATTGAAAGATTTCTATTTGTATTACAATAATTCCTGGAGGTTTGGTTTTTGCCAATACCTTTCAGTGCAACTGGGACTTTTTCATTCAGTTCCACTGGTTCTTTATCATATGCTACCTCTTAAAATGGTTGAGCATTAACCGTTTCTCTTTGGTCCAGTGACTCTGTGGATTCCTTCCATCTTCTTTTGATGCTTTCTGTGTCAG
>NW_006408574.1:1083540-1086992 GCF_000296735.1 Chrysochloris asiatica | reverse complement strand
TTTGCATTTCAGTAGTCCTGGTGTGGCTCTGCAGGTTAATGCTCTGGACTGTAAGGTTGGTTTGAACTGCAAGGTCAGTGGTTTCAGTCCACCAGCAGTACCTTGGAAATCCTATACAGGGTCACTATGAGTCGGTACTGACTCAATAGCACTTAACAATAACTATAATCCATTTTAATTTGGTTTTGTGTGTAGTGTGAGGAATGGGTCCGGTTTTAACATCTGCATGTGAAAATTCAATTTTCCCGACACCATTTATTGAAGCCACATGTGTCTGTCAGTTTGTCCCACTGTGGTTACTTAGGTGTGGCTGTGAAGCTGGAACCTAGGCCACCAGTATTGTAAGTACCAGCAGGGTCACCAAAGGTGGACAGGTTTCAATTGGGCTTCCAGACTAACACACACTACCTCTGAATGCTGAGCCACTGAAAACCTTATGAATGGCAGATGGGATGCTGGATGCAGCAGATGTCCATGGTCCGATCCAGCGCCCAAAGCTGAAAGCGTTCCAAATAACAGCAGAACATTGTCCGATCTAGTGCTGGATGATGAGCCCCTCAGGTCGGAAGGCACTCAAAATATGACTGGGAAGGAGTTGCCTCCTCAAAGTAGAGTTGACCATGATGACAAAAATGGAGTACAGCTTTCAGAACCTTCATTTGCTGATGGAACACAACTCAAAATGAGGAGAAACAGCTGCAAGCATCCATGAATAATCAGAACATGGAATATTCAGGGCATGAATCTAGGAAAATCGGAAGTTGTCAAAAATGAAATGGAATGCATAAAGATAGATATCCTAGGCATTAGTGAGCTGAAATAGACTGGTATTGGCCATTTTGAATCCAACAATCACATGGTTTACTATGCTGGGAACATCATATTAAAGAGGAAAGGTGGTATTCATCATCAAAAAGAACATTTCTGGGTCTATCTTGAAGTACAATACTATGTGTGACAGGATGATATCCATATGCCTACAAGGAAAACCACTACAGCCAGTGAGGATGACATTGAAGAATTCTACCAACTTCTTCAGTCTAAAATTGATCAAACATGTAATCAAGATGCAGTGATAATTACTAATGATTGGAATGCAAACGTTAGCAACAAAGAGGAAGGATCAGTGTTTGGAAAATATGGCCTTGGTGATAGAAATGATGCTGGAGATCGCATGATAGGATTTTGCAAGACCAATGACTAATTCATTGCAAATGCCTTTTTAAACAACATAAAATGTGACTGTACTCATAGACTCATCCAGATGGAATACACAGAAATCAGATTGACTACATCTGTGGAAAGAGATGGTGGAAAGAGATGGTGGAAAAGGTCCGTATCATCAGCCAAGACAAGGCCAGGGGCAAACTGTGCAACAGATCATCAATTACTCATATGCAAGTTCAGGCTGAAACTGAAGAAAATTAAAACAAGTCCATAAGAGCCAAAATATGACCTTGAATAGATCCCATCTGAATTTAGAGATCATCCCAAGAATGGATTTGAGGCATTAGACACTGTCTTAGGCCAGGTTTTATAGAGAAGCAAAATCCGTGAAATATGTATATAGTTGTTGTTGTTGTTGTTGTTGTTAAGTGTCATTGAGTTGGTTCTAATAGTGACCCTTTATAGGGTTTCCAAAGAGTGGCTGGTGAGTTTGAACCACTGGCCTTGTGGTTCAAACCAAGCTTTCAGTCCAGTGCTTTATACCATAGTGCCACACCAGGAGTCCATATATAGATAAAGATAGAAGTTTTTGTCAAGGAAATGGCTTACAATTGTAGAGGTCCAGGTCCCCAGTGGAAGACGGAGAGAAAGAGTCCCATCCTCTTGTCCATTGTATTGGGAACAGGCCACATCCACAAGGAAGCATCCCTTTAACTGATTGGCTGCTCACAGCCATTCACCATAGAGCTAACTCTATGGCTGTATTATGTTTCATCACCATGGGAATAAGCACATCTCAACTGCTAAACCTCTGGGAATCCTGGTCTAGTCAAGTTGACACTAACCCTAACCATTACAGACACTCATGACCGAAGACCAGAAGAGTTACGGGACAACATCAAGAACATCAGACACGAAGAAAGCAAAAGGTCACTAAAAAAGACAGGAAGAAAGAAAAGACCAAAATGGATGTCAGAAGAGACTCTGAAACTTACTCTTGAGCATAGATGAGCTAAAGCAACTGGAAGAAATCATGAAGTAAAAGAGCTGAAAAGAAAATCTTAAAAACAAAGTCAAATATTATAATGAAATGTGCAAAGACCTGGAGCTAGAAAACCGGAAAGGAAGAACATGCTCAGCATTTCTCAAATTGAAAGACTTGAAGACAAAATTCAAGTCTCAGTTTGCAATGTTGAAGAATTCTACGGGCAAAATATTGAAAGATGCAAAACACATCAAAAGAAGAAGGAAGGAATACACAGAGTTACTGTATCAAAAAGAAATGGTCAATCCTCAACCGTTTCAAGAGGTAGCATATGATCAAAATCTTTCCATACTGAAGGAAGAAGTCCAGGCTGCATTAAAGGCATTGGCGAAAAAAATGCCTTCAAGGCTCCAGGAGTTGATGGAATACAAATGGAAATATTTCAACAAACTGATGCAGTAATGAAGGCATTCACCTGTCTATGCCAAGAAAATTGGAAGACAGCCTGGCCAACCGATTGGAAGAGATCCATATTTGTGCCCGTTCTAAAGAGAGGTGACCCAACAGAATGTGGAAATCACAAGGCAATATGATTAATATCACAAGCAAGCAAAATTTTACTCACAATACTTTTTAAAATAGTTGCAACATCTAGAAGGAACAGCCAGAAATTCAAGCCAGATTCAGAAGAGGACATGCAACAAGGTTTGCTTGTTGCTGACGTCAGATGGATCTTGTCTGAAAGCAGAGAATACCAGGAAGACATTTACCTGTGCTTTATTGACTGTGCAAAGGCATTCGACTGTGTGGATCATGACAAGCTATGGACAACATTGCAAAGAATGGGTATTTCAGAACAATTCATTGTACTCATGGGGAACCTGTACACAGACCAAGAGGCAATGGTTAAAACAGAATAAGGGAATACCCAATGGTTTAAAATCAGGAAAAATGCTCGTCAGGGTTGTATTCTTTCACCAGACTTATTCACTCTGTATACTGAGAAGCTGCACTATATGAAGAAGAACATGGCATAAGAATTAGAGGAAGAATCTTTAAAAACCTTTTATATCCTCACCACTGGACCATAAGTAACATCTATATAAATGGAGAAAAGATTGAAGTTATCAAAGACTTCATTGTACTCTGATCAACCATCAACACTCATGGAAGCAGCAGTCAATAAATCAAATGATGTATTGCATTGGGCAAATCTGCTGCACAAGACCTTTTTAAAGTGTTGAAGAGCAAAGATGTCAGCTTGAGGACTAAGGTGCGCCTGAACCAAGTAATGGTATTT
>NW_006408574.1:1068106-1082715 GCF_000296735.1 Chrysochloris asiatica | reverse complement strand
CCAGTGGTGAGGATTTTTGTTTTCTTAACATTGACATGTAATCCATATCGAAGGCTGTGCTCTGTGATCTTCATAAGTAAATGTTTCAAGTCCTCTTCTCTTTCATCAAGCAAGGTTGTATCATCAGCATATCGCAGGTTGTTAATATGTCTTCCTCCAATCCTGATGTCATGTTTTCCTTCATAGAACCCAGCTTCTCGTATTATTTGCTCAGCATACACATTGAACAAGAAGGGTGACAGAACACAACCCAGTCGCACCCCTTTCCCAATTTTAAAACATTCAGTGTTCCCATGTTCTCTTAGAACAACTGCCTCTTGATCCAGGTACAGATTTCTCAGAAGTACAATTAAGTGTTCTGGAAGACTCATACTTCTCAATACTTTGGACATATTGTCAGGAGGGACCAGTCACTGGAGAAGGGTATCATGTTTGGTAAAGTGGGGGGTCAGAGAAAAAGAGGAAGACCCCCAAGGAGATGGATTGGCACAGTGGCAGCATCGATGGACTCAGGTGTAGCGATGATAGTGAGGTGGGCCCAGGACCGGGCAGGGTTTTGTTCTGTTGTGCATGGGGTCGCTGAGTCAGTACCTATTCCATGGCACCTAACAACAATATGCAGATGACACGCCCTTTCTTGCTGGAAGTGAAGATGAATTAAAATATTAATTGATGAAATGAAGATCAAAGACTATAGTTTTCAATATGGATTGCACTTCAATGTAAATAAAATACAAATCTTCACAACTGGACCAATAAACAAAATCATGATTATTGGAGAAAAAAATTGAAGTTGTCAAGGACTTCGTTTTGCTTGGATCCACATTCAACACTCAAAGTACATATTACATTAGGTAAATCTGTTGCAAAAGACCTGTCTGAAGTGGTAAAAGAATGATGATGTCCGTTTGAGGATTAAGGTGGGCCTAACCCAAGCCTGATATTTTCAGTCACTTCCTATGCAATTGAAAATTGAACCATGAATAAGGAAGTCTAGAGAATTAATGCATTTGAATTCTGGTGTTGGAGAATAATTACAAATGCCATGAGCTTCCAGAAGAACAAATAAATCTATCTTGGAAGCAGTGTAGTCAGAATGCTCCTTGGAAGCCAGGATGGTGACTTCATCTTTCACACCTTGGACGTATTATCCGGAGGACCCAGTCCCTGGAGAAGGACACCATACTTGGTAAAATAGAGGGTGGGTGGAAAAGAGGAAGCCCCCCGAATGATATGTATCGACACTGGCCATAGCAGTGGGCTCAAACGTAACCATTGTGACCATGGCGCAGGGCTGGGCACTGCTGTGCATAGAGCTGGTATGAGCTGGAAATGACCGGCAGGTAACAAGTTATTGAAGGTCCTCTTCTTCAACATCAGATGAACTTAATACCTTTGTCAAAAATCACTTGACCATGGATGTGTTCATTTATTTCTGGACTCTCAGTTCTATCCCATTGGTCTATGTGTCCATTGTTATACTAGTACCAGCCTGTTTTGGTTACTGTAGATGTTAAGTGCCATGGAGTCGGTTCTAACTCATCCTGTATAGGGTTTCTGAGGAGTGGCTGGTGGGTTTGAACACCCAACCATGCAGTTAGTAGTACAGTGGTTATCCTAGAGTGCCACATCTGGAAGTGTGAGTCCTATTTTGTTCTTCTCTTTCAACATTGTTGTAATTTTCAGAGCCTCTTGCCAATCCACATTAAGTTGAGGATTGGATTTTCTATTTCAGTAAAGAAAACTATTGGGATTGCATTGAATCTAGATTGCTTTGAATAGCATTAATGTCAACAATATTGAATCTTCCAATCCATGAACATAAAACGTTTTCATCTTCTTTGATTGTGTTCGGTGGTGTTTTATAATTTTTATTATATAAGTCCCTCACATCCCTGGTTAAATTTTTTCCTAGGTATTGTATTCTTTCAGGTGCTATTCTAATTGGAATTGTTTCCCTAAATTCCCTTTCAGATTTCTCATTGTTGGTGTATAGATACCCAATTGATTTTTGTTTGTTAACCTTGTACCCTACAACTTTGCTAAATTCCTCTATTAGCTCTAGAAGTTTTCTGTGGACTTGGGATTTTCTACGTATTTGATCATATCATCTGCTAATGGTGACTGTTTACTTTTCCACTCTGGAAATATTTTCTTGCCGTATTACTCTGGCTAGGACATCTAGGAGTCCTGGTGTGGTTCTGTGGGTTAAGGCGCTAGACTGCAAAGTGGGTGTGAACTGCAAGGTTGTCAGTTCAAGCTCACTATCTACTCCTTGGAAACTGTTGTTGTTGTTAGGTGCCGAGTAGGTCCTGACTCACAACGACCTAATGCATAACAGAACGAAACACTGCCCAGTCCTGGGCCAACCTCACAATTGACACACTTGAGTCCATCGATGCTGCCACTTGGCCAGTCCATCTCATTGGGGGTCTTTCTCTTTTTCTCTGACCCTCCACCTTACCAAACATGCTATCCTTCTCCAGCGACTGGCCAGGCTTTTGATTTTTATGAGGTCTCGTTTATTTTGCCATGCGCAGACTGTGCTTTTGTTAGTATTTAATTAGATGACCCATTATTAAAAGCTAGGCCAGACAGTGTTATCTTTTCTTTCAACACACTGTTATTTCCTTCTCTAGCTGACAACTGCTCGGATAAACTCTGCGGGTTTACACTGGCTACTGGGCTACTTCTATTATCTTATGTGTCTTTTGAGTTTTGCCTTCTTCAGGTTGATTTTTTTTCCTTTTCTCACTCTTCTTGGGAATGTATACACTGTGTATCTACTATTTTAGTTTGTTCTCTGGGTATTTTAACCAACATTGTTTGTTGTTGAGTAATGAAAATCTAGATTGTAATGAAAATTGTTTCTGATTGGATGCTGTCTGTTTCTGTAAGCTCTGTGGTGTCTTGTTTCCTCAGCTCTTGATCTACAAGAAATCCTTGCAGTCAGTGAACCACTCCCCTAAACCAGTGCTTTCCTCAAAGAATCCTGAGCAATGTCTGGGACAATTTTGTTTATCTCACGCTATGGGAAGAGTGCTACCAACGTTCAGTGTGTAGAGGTCAAGGATACTGCTAAACACCATACAACTCACAGAGCGGCCTGTACAGCAAAGAATTGTCCACCCAAGTTTACTGGCCCCTCCTGCCGTTGGCTGGGCCTCCCTACCACCACCAGGACCACCACATCTATGGGGTCGCACAGGGAACCTGATCTCAGGGGGCCAACGTGGAGGAAACGTTTTTTCCCATGGCACCCCGAGGTCAAGAATAACAAGTGGAATTTATAGACGGAAAGGGGAGGTTCCCACGGAACTGGAGGAGGGGAGAATGGGGGATCGGTGTGCCATGGGTTCAAGATTTCTGCTTGATGAGAAAGTTGTTAATAGTAGTGGTGACTATACAGCTCTGTGACAGTACTGGGTCGCCTTGGTGGTGGCGGTGTGCTGTGGAGTCGGTTCCCACTCAGTCACCCTGTATGGGGATTCCGAGGCTGTAAATCTTTATGGGAGCAGCAAGCCTCACCTTTCTCCCACGGAATGGAGAGGGGAGGTTAGTTTTGAACTGCTGACTTTGAGGTTAGCAACCTGAGTCGTAACCATTATGCTATCAGATCTCCTGAATTGCACTTAAAATGACACATTTTACATTATATGTCTCTTGCCATAATAAAAACATGTTTGGGAAGATTTCAGAAATAAACTCACACATCCATGGTCAACTGGGACCTAGGGAAAATTACTAAGGGACATGTGTCCCTGAGCCACCTTATGCAGGACGAGCGTGTTTCAGGGGTGGTTCCTGCTCCCTGGGGGGAGGGCTCTTGATGTAGGCAATGCCTGCTGAGTTCCGGGCTGGTCAGAGGAGGCCCTCTCTGTGGCTTCCTTGCTGTCTGCAGCAGAGGGCCAGCCTGATGAAGTAAGAAGGCAGGTTGACGGAAGTGCAGAGGGGAGGGGACAGGCTGTGAAGGTCGAGCACGGGAAGGGCTAGACAGTGGAGGTAGTCCTGGAAATATCACCTGCTGGTGGAGGGGCTCCCCTTGGGGGCAGGATCAGGGCCTGCACCCACGGATGGGAAGAAAGACACAATTCTCGGGCTGGGTGCTGGTCTCGTGAGACTTTCTTTCAGGAACCCCTCCCTTCCAGTCTCTGGTCCTAAGACTTGGACCCATGATGTTTACCCATACCTACATCTGTGAGGCCAGGAAGTCTAGGTCTGGGGTGGTAGAGGACCCCAGAGATCCTACCCCATCCTCTGGTGGGGTCTTGTGCTCGGTGGGATTCAGGCCTGACCTGCCCCCCACACACATACACACATAAGGCCAAGAGTACCTGCCAATGGGTGACCGCTGAGCCAGAGCCCAGGAGGTCACACTAGGGTGCCTGGAGCTTGTGTGGGGAGGCTACTGTCCATGCTCCCACCAGAGTCTGGACCCTTGGACGTGGAATCCACCCCCAGCCTCTTCCTTTATCTGGCAGTTAACCCTGTCACTAAGGAAGTGTCTTCTCCCTGCCCAAACCTGGGCCAATTCTGGGTGTGGTAGCCCCCCCAGATCTTGCATCCAGCAGACAGACCCAGCTGGGGGTCCCACGCCCACAAAATGCCTCAGGGCACATCTGGAAGGTTCAAATGGACACTCTCCTAGGGACATCACTCCAGAATAGGGGCACACCTGAGCCTTGAATCCCACCCCCATTCAGGATCCTGAGCTGGGCCCCAGGCTGCTCCTTGGGACTCCATCTGCAGCCTGGTATCCCCACACACCTGGCCCCGCTTGTGGGGAGGGGACAAGGCTCCACTCTCTGGCCGACTCAGGGAACCTGCCCAGTGTGTTTCACCACCGCCCAACCCCTGTTTCACCAGTGCCCAACTTCTCCTTCCCCACTCAGCCTCAGCCTGACCATGCACCTTTCCGGGGCTCCCCCCCACTTCCTGCAAGGAACGTGGCCCTGGTTGAAACCCAAGGATGCTCCCCTGCTCCCATTTGCCACCTTGTCGGGTCCCCTCGGTTTGAGAGAAGGATGCTGCCCTTGGCGCCCCTGGGTCAAAGCCATCCCACCCTGCAGTAACAGGCCCTGGCTCGGCGCCCCCTGCTGGCCATAGACGGAAGTGCGTCCTGGTGGGATCTGTACATTTACTAGGGACCTGGGCTCAGACCCCAAACTCAAGGGGAGGAAGACAGGACAGCTGTAAACATGGGTGTGGGGCCGTGCTCAGGGGCCACCTGAGACCCCATAACAGAGGAGGGTCCCCGCTCTCCTCTGGTGTGCAGTAGCAGTTTCAGGCTGTGAAGGCCAGCCCCTCTAAGGTTTGCTCCAGAAGCCAGGATGCCATCATGAAGCCAGGGGTCTCTTCCCCGCCAGCACCCCTGGACCTGGGGGTTGGGAGCGAGAGGAGGGGCACCTGCCAGGTCAGAGGCCATGGCAGCATTGTCAGCTACTAGATAAAGGTCGAGTCCAGGGGCCCAGCCTCTTGCTGGCTGCGGGCCTCGAACAGCTGCTTGATGAGGGCCAACTTCTCCTGCTCCAGCTGGGTGATGCGTTCACTCTTGTCCGTCACTTCCTGGGGGGTGGGCATGCCTGGTCAAGCCTGAAGAGCCCCCTGGTCCCACCCCACACCCTCCCGGCCTCTCACCTTGGTGAGGCGCCGGTTCTGTTCCTTCAGCATGAAAATGGTCTGTTCAGGCCAAGGGGGGCCAGGGGGCGCAGAGGTGGAGGAGGAGGGCGGAGCCTGTGGGAGGGCAGGGTCAAGCGGACTGGGAGGTGTCCCTCAGTCCTCCATGTCAGGGAGAAGGGCACCCGGCCTGCATGGGAGAAGGGGCACTCACCCTGTCGGGGTGGTCTGGTAGGACATTGCTTCGGCCAGCGCAGGCCGCTGCCAGCAGCTCCCCGAGGCACCGGGCCACCTCCTGTACTTTGGGCAGCAGCTGTCCCAGTGGACGAAAGCTCCCCTCAGCTCCCAAGTCCTGGAAGGGAAGTGGGGTTGGTGGTCAGCAGGGCCGACTGCCCCCCAAGGTGGCTCTGACAGCCTAGGGGGACCTAGAGCTCCTGGTAGGGGCTGGAGTGGGGCAGGTCACAGTGCTGGGACGGAGGTGGGGTGAGAGGGTCTGCCACTGTTCCCTGGACCCAGGCCAGCATCACTCCCAGCGGAGCCTTCGCAGGGTGTGTGGGGGGCAGTCTCTGTGAGTGGGGGCGGGGTTGGCCCACGCACGGCGGAGGCGTCACTCACGGTGGAGCCTTCGTGGGGTAGGGGGGGCAGTGTCTGTAAGTAGGGGCGGGGTCGGCCCGCCCATAGCCCGGAGGCGGAGGCGTCACTCACAGTGGTGGGGCCCAGACAGTCTCTGTGAGTGGGGGCGGGGCGGAGGTGTCACTCACGGTGCTGGTTCCGTTCTGTCCCAGGCGGCGCTGACGCTCTTGCACCCGCTGCAGCTGCTGCTGGTACCAGTCCCGGCCCCGCGCCATCATGCCCAGCCCTTGCACCAGCACATCCTGCTCCTGCTGTAACTCCTTCAGCTGCTTCAGCTGCAACACGCATGTGCACACAGGCATGCGCACACCTGTCAGGCACGTGTGCAAATAAGCCCACATGTGTGCATGTGTGCACAAGGATCCACGGTGTGTATGAAGTGTGGGTCCACATACAGTCACATGTGCACAGCAGCAGACATCTGTAAACACACCTGTGCAGGTATACACCTGGGCCAGGCTTGACCTCTCAGCGCCTCTGCCCAGGAGGGGAAGAAGACTTGTCCCTGAGCTCACACAGCTGGTGAGCTGGCCTAACCTGGTGGACAACAGCTGAAGGAAGGGGCCAAGCCCATCAACCTAAACACCTCAGCTGTCTGCTCCCTGATTTTGACCCCCCCACCCCCAAATGGTTTTCAAGCAGGGGTTTTCAAGAGAGATGTTTAGATCCGACCAACTTTCTCACCACAAAAAGAAGAAAGACACCACCCATTGGCGCCAAGTCGATTCTGACTCACAGTGACCCTCTATAGGGTCCCTGCGGCTATAGATCTTTCCGGGAGCGGACAGCTTTGTCTTTCTCTTCAGTTCCGTTTAAAGCACCAAACTTGCACTTAGCAGTCCAGTGCTTATCCTATAGTGCCATTACAGGCTCCCCAGAGACTCAGGCCAAGTAGTGGCCCAGATGACCCTCACTTACCAGGTCGCAGTCCACACCACTGGTGATGGTGTGCCTCCGATGTTCCCCTCGGGCACGTGGGGGCCGCCGGCTACTCGCCAGGTCCACCTCCACAGCCCTACAGGCAGCTGCATCTGCAGAGAGCATGGGCCGGCTCACTCCAGACCTACCTGTTCTTCCCACCTCACTGCCCTGCCAACCCCGACAACGCAGGCTGGGGGTGGGGGGCGGGCAGAGCCAGGGGAAGGGGTCTGTACCTCTGCAGGCTCCTCCCCCAGTCTACATTAGTACCAGTTGTGCCTCATGTTTGCTTACCCCCACACACACACACCAGCCCAGAGGGCCGGGGGCTTCGCCCAAGTGCCCATATTGCTATAAGGGGTCAGAAGGGTCCTTCAGGCCTCTCAGGCCTTCCCAGGAAAAGGGAAGAACCTCTGAGGAAGACAGCTTCAAAGCAGGCAGGATGCAGGCGATTGGGACAACAATTGTGTAAACGGAGTCACACCTGCACGTAAGGTCTCTGTGGTGCACACTCGTAGGCACAAACATCACACTTACAGCAGTTTGCTTGGGCCAGGGAGCTGAAGGGGTCTAAAGGAGCACCACCCAGGGCTGTGGGCACCCTGGCTTCCTTGGAGGATGGGGGTTATGTGTGGAGCTCCCCAAGCCAACTTCCGGGAGGGGAAGGGATGGGGCTAGGCAAGTAGCTTCCTGCAGCTGTCTAGTGCTGGCCCTGCACAAGGCGCAACCTCAGAGGCCATGGTCCCTGAGCCCAGGCCCAGCGGCTGAGGCTAGTTGAGGGCCTAGGTGAGACGTCCACCAAGTGGTGGCACTGAGCTCTTGCCAGCCAGGGCAGAATGGCTCCGTGTGGGATCCAAGTCTCCTTGTTCCAACCTGCCACCGTGCATGGGGAGGCCACACTGCCAAGTTCCTGCCTCCAGGAGGCGCAGGGGGGAACACTTAAGCCCACAGGGCAGCACCTGGACACTTGCCTGCAGCATACTGGATGTCCATGGGGTGGGTGACCCACAGGTGGAGGCAGCCCTGTCCCTTTCTGGGCCCAGACTAGCAACCTGCACCTATGGGGTCCTACATCTATGGCGCCCTGCGAGGCACATCAAGCTCCACCCCCTGCAGGTAGAAGGAAGAAGAGCTTGGATCTCAGCTGAAGCTTGAGAAGTTGTGGAGGGGACTTTCTATTCCTGGGGAACTGGGAGTCTTGGGGGTCTAGATTTAGCACCGAGGGCCAGCTCTGTCACAGGGAGCCTGTCTGCTCATTCTCAAGGTTGGTTGGCCTGAGGCCTGAGGGGACTCAGAGTGAGTGCTGCCCCCTGGTGGGCACTGAGCATGTGCAGTTACTGAGAGCGCTACACACCCACAGGCCCCACCTCCCGCTCATCTATCCCAGAGGCACTCCGGCTGATGTCACACTGTGCATTTGGGTCAGCTACCCCCAAGAACTCCCGTGGGGCAGGGAGGGAAGAGGATCAGGAGACGCCTGGAAGGGAGAACCCCCAGCCTGTAGTGAGGCTGCTAACACCGTTCACAGAATCCGGGAGGTGCACGCAGCTCCAAGCACCAGCCACACGGCTGGGAAACATGGCTGAACTAGTTGGTGGGCAGCTGCCGCCTGCATCTTAGGGGAGTGGAGTGCAGGTTGGATTGGGTGCTGGATGGCACATGGGTGGGCTGGATGAGGGCACATCCCCTTCTAACTGGGCCCCAGGGATCTGGGCATAATGCAGGTCTTGTTCCTAATGCAGCGCCCGGGTTGGGGGACAGAAAGGGGACCATTCAGCCATCTCCTGTCATCCCTGCCAACTCGACTGGAAGCCAGCAGGAAGCCTACAGTCCATCCTCAGCCGTTGTGGTCTGTCCCTGCCTGGCATCAACCACAGGTTGGGGGTAGAGGGGTCCCACAGAGCTGCCAATGCCAGGCCTTGCTGGAGACCCACCTGCCCCCTTGTTAACCCTGGAAACCAAGGGCAGGTTGTCCTGGGCCACCTCCAGCGGTTCATCCTAGCCCTAGGTTTGGCTAAGCTGTCAGACTGAAAGGGACCCAAGCAGCCGCAAGGATGATGCAAAGGGACTATGGGGTCTTCAGACACTCCAGGTGGGAGCCCTCTTGCATTATCAGGCAGGGAGACAACTCACGGAGCGGGCATGGAGTGGACTCCTGGGACTATCTGCTGTCCTCGTGCTGTGGCAAGGGAGGGGCTGGTCCCGTCGAGGTGCGCTCCACAAGTGCTGTCCCCCGGCCGCCCCCACGGAAAATGCAAGGGCAGCAGCTCCCAGCTGGGTCGAGGGTCCCCTTCCCAAGTGGGGACCGCCAGCACTCACCAGAGTCCGCGCTCAGGCTCCGCTCGGGCTCCGAGGGCCCGGGCGCCGTCTCAGGTGAGACGCACAGTTGCTCCAGGCTCCGGGCCGCGGCTCCGGGCCGGGCCCGCTGAGGGCGCGCGCCCGGGGGCAGGGCCTTCTTCTCTAGCATCGTGCGTGGCTCATCCGCCGGCGCGAAGAGCAAGTGCTGCGGCGGCTGGGGCTTCTCGGAGGGCCGTGCACCAGGTCCTCCTCCCCGGGCCAGGGCGCGCGCCGGGTCCCGCGGGCCGCCCTCGGCGCTCGGCAGCGAGGAGCGCAGGCCGGCCACGAAGCGCTCGAAAGTCAGGTATCCGCTGGCCGGGGCCGCCTGCCGCAGACCCTCGAGCACACCGCGGGGCAGCTCGCGCGCGTCGGCGCCCTGCCATCGTGACTCGATCTCGCACAGGTGCACGTAGCCGCGCCGCCGGTCGTCCAGGATGTCGAAGAGGGTGCGCAGGCTCTGCAGGAAGGCGCGCGGCAGCCCCTCGGTGCCCAGGCCTGGCGCGAGCGCGGCGGCAGGCAGCACGCGGCCCGGCTCTGTCATCGTTGCAGCCGCCATGGGCGCCCGAGCAACCCGGGGTCTGTCCCTGCGTCCGCCCAGTGGCCTGATCCGGGATCTACCCTAAAGTCTATCCTGAAGCTTGTCCGCACGTCCACCCCGGGACCCCCAAGGGATTGCCCCCGCGTCAGCCCCGAGGTCTGTTTCGGGCCGGTCCCCGAGTCTGCTGGGCTTTCGTCCCCGAGACTGCGGGGCCCGGCCCGGCGCGCGCACCCCTTCCGACAATAGCTGCTACTTTTTGAATGGAACCCACCTCGTCGCGTCATCCTTCATTAGCATTAGCATTCGCATTCGCAGCAGCAATTGGCCGATGCTGGCTCATCGCCTCCCCGATTGGCTGAGAGACAGCCAGCCCGAGTTTGATTTTTCCAGCCCTGGGGCCCGCGCCTTGCGCGTTCCTTCTACCGCCCGGCCAGTCCTCGTGGGCGCGCCGGGGCCCTGGCCGTGTAGGGATGAGGCATCTTTGCTTTGGCCGTCTCCCAGAGGTTAGGGGGTGGAGGGAGCCCACAGAAGGCTTCTCATTCCCCAGCCGCCAACCACCAACCCTCCCTTTCAGAGGGGCGGGACCTGAAGCCTAGCGGAAAACCTGTCCCCAGGTGGCCCCCTGGTTTAAGGATAGAGGTCATTCCTCCTAGGACCCCACCTTTCCTCTGACTCCCCCAGGGCCCTTTTCCCTGAAAGTCCCCTGGCCACAGCCACAAGCTGCCTCTGGGCCCCTGCTTTTCCTGTGCTAGGAGAGTCCCAAGGGGACCTCTGGCTCCAGCCAGCTGGGCGCTTCCCTTCACACACACAGTGCTGCCAGCTCCTTTGGGACTGTCTGCAGACTGCAAGACAAAGCCACTTTCTCCTGTGTCCTCAGATCCCCATCTGGAAACAGGTCTCCCCTAGGCTTGGCGTGCTGTGGCTGGACAACCTCCACAGCTACCCACACACGGCCTCTTCACAGGTGGGCCAGAGGGCATTACTGAGCTTCAGATGGATCTGGTGACCCTGGCCCACCAGTCTGGGAGGGAGGCCCTGCCGTCTGCAGTCTGGCTTTGGGGGTGCCTTCTCAAATGCCCAGGATGCTGTCTGCCTGGAACTCTCTTTCCCCTGTCCTCTAACACCTACCCAGTCCCGATCCCGGCCCCTCCCTACACAGTCATCCCACCTGGGCAAGGACCCAGAGTTACCTGCAGCCTCTGCTTTCAAAACAGACTCTGAGGTTTCTGGACTAAATCAGCAAATTGTTGCCAAATTCCCTGCAGTCAAATCCCACTAGGCCAGTCTGCTCTAGCCCTTTGACTGTCTTACCTCCGGTCCCCTCATTAAGCCTCCACCAGCCTCCTAACTGGGCCACCATGTCCTTGGGCACCATGGCCCCCAGTGCCTGTGGACAGCTGCTCTGTCCTGGAAGTGGCCTGAATCCATTTTTCTAGGGTTCCTCCAATCAAACTGGTGTAGGAATCTGGGGAGTTCCCAGGAGGCCGTGAAGGGTACCCAATGAGCCTGTCTGTCCCTTGCTTCCCCTTTAGTGGCCTGTCCAGTCCTGGCATTCGAGCCATTTGCTCTATAGCCTCTCCTCTCCCCCTCTATGTGGCCAGCCCTCCAGGCCCCACATCCCCTCCTAACTGGGCCCCGGAATGTGTGTGGGGGGGGTCTTCTGCCACGTATCTCCCCCTCTCTGCATCTTCCAAAGCTCTGTGCAACCACCTGCCTCTCCCCCAAGAAGTCTGACAAGACCCCAGAGGTTCCAAGCAGCAGCCTGCTTTCTCCTGGCTAGTACAGTGGTCCCCAAGTTCTGTGCTCTTACAGGGTGTCAGCCTGGTCTAGGGCAGATGCTCACAGGGGCCTTATCGTGGGGCAGTTACAGGAGTGCCCTTCCAGGGTAGGAAACTGTGCCAGGGAGAGAGGCCTTGGGAGCGCAGGGGTGTGTGTAAGACCAGGTAGATGCTGAGGCCAGTGACCAGGGACAAGTAACAATGCAGCAAGACCACCAGTGCCCAGGCCGGAGCCCACCACATGAAGCCATCAGGTTCTCAAGTGTCGAGAGTACCTGAGAGGCAGCCCCATTGGAAAGAAGGGGGGCTAGCCCTGAGGGGCTTCTGAGGCGCTCCAGTCCCCCCTGACTCTTGGGCCTTGGTCTGGCCCATGAACAATCCCAGAACTGGGCTATGGAAGAAGCTAGACTGGGATGTGGCCTGGTGTCCTTCCTGTTCCAAGCTCTGACCACTTCCTCCTTCCACCTCCCTTCCTTGCAGCCTGGCACTTATCCAACCCTTTAGCTTTCATTTTCCACTGCCACCTCTGGGGCCTTCCCTGACCCCCAGGCCAGGTGGGCCCCCTGGTGGCCCCTGGCCCTCTCTTTGAGGCTCCCCTGTATCCCGGTGCTGGGCACCGATGAAGGAGCAGGCACGAGGCTGTCCAGTCTCCTCTGCCTTTCCCAGGGTTCTGCTGGAGGACACGCCTGGTGGAGGAGGCCCTAGGACAGAGGGAAAGGAGTTTCCTGGTCTCTACAACTTCATCTCTCATACTTCAGACATATTGTCAGGAGGGGCCAGTTGCTGGAGAAGGATATCATGTTTGGTAAGGTTGAGGGTCAGAGAAAAAGAGGAAGACCCCCAGCGAGATGGATTGGCCAAGTGGCAGCATCAATGGGCTCAAGCGTGGCAATAGTAGTGAGGTTGGCCCAGGATCGGGCAATGTTTCCTTCTGCTGCGCATAAGGTCGCTATGGGTCAGTACTGACTCGATGGCACCTAACAACAACAACACAGGTCACAGCCCCTCCATCCCACTGGGGCCCCCACCTGCCCAACCAGGTGAATCAACTCAGCTGCTCCGGGCCTGGCAGGTACCTCGGGCTCACCAGGCGAGGCCTTATCTCTACGACTCAGCCTTGCCGGGAGATAAGAGTTCCCATGGACTCTGGTCCCCACCGGGCTCCCCACCTCCTACCCCACCCTCTAACTGCCTGTATGCCCATGGCTACTTTGTACTGACCAGTGATCGGTGACGGGGCAGAGCAGCAAACGGAGCAAAACCTTGTCCTTGTAGCAGGAAGGAAGGATGGACAGAGGACTGGAGGGTGGCTGAGATCATGTGACCTGGGTGGGTTCCCTCAAGGAGGTAACATGAGAGCAAACACCTGCCTTCATGAGGAACAGCATTTGGGCCGTGAGCAGCAGGTACAAATGCTGTGTGGAGGGGCCAAAGCCTTGTCTGTTAGGTTCACAAGATGCACTGTGGGCCCAGGAAAGCTGGGACGCTCAGCTGCCTAACCCAATAAGGAAGGCTGTCCAGGGCTCCCTCATGAGCTAGACAGAACCTGCCTGCAAGGAGACACCATACCCAGATTAACAGGGTGGGAAGAGAAGGGCTGGGGGGAAGACTGTACTTTTCATTACCTGTCCTAAAGCCTCGTTTGAACATTTTGTGAACCTGTGAAAGCCAGAACCTGCGTAAGGCAGAAACCCGTCAGAGAAGGAAAACCCAAAGTTTTTTTTTAAAAAGAAGATCAGACGTACAAAACTGTGTCCTATCTAAGGGGGAACCTTGACAAGATCTCTCTGTGACTCCAGATGCCCCTCGGTTGCTATACACTGGAACCAACACAGCAGCTCAAAACCACCACCACAAGTAAGTGAAGGGTGGGCTGCTGGAACCCACCTAAAGACACCTGCCAAGTCCGGCCTGAAGATGTTTCCGAAAGGTCAGCCTTGAAAACATCCCCACAGAGTACTTCCACCCTGCACACACCTGGTCGCCAGGAGTCGGAATGGATTCGGTAGTTAAATAACAACACACATTATTTTTAGACATAAACCTAGGTTATACGATAAAGTTTTGTCTCCGGCCTAAGCTACTGTTCCACACGTTTCACAAGTAAGTATACAAAGAGCAGTGTGAAAACCTGGTAGTGAAAATAACCAAGTAGGTCAGGGGGCTGCTAAGGAGCATCCAGCAATGGGAGCTCGTGCTGCGACATCATCGTCACGGAAGGCTTTGGTGACTTGGCCCAGCCCGGAATCTGGCCTCTTCCTACCCCGGGCTCCTCAGCCGGGGTCTGGGTAAAAATGCAAACCTGGCCACACCAGCCAGCCCTCCCCGCCACCGCTGGAGACTGGGAGGACGATGGATTCGAACTGAAGTCAGCCCTCACTCTCCTAGGGGCCTGCCGCCCCGGGCCCGTGCCTCTGGTACTCTTTCTCCCCTGGCGTTCAGGAGCAGCTCCTCCGCTCACTTAGGGAGGGAATCAACCCTGCGGACGGTCCGCCAAGCTGCAACTAGGTGGGTGCGAGCCCTCCCGAGGGCAGAGGGGACGGGCCGAGGCCAGGAAGGGGCGGGCCCAGGTCCAGAGGCGGGGCGTTCTGGGCCCGTCCCCGCGGGGGTCGGCACCGCCCGCTGGGTCCCGTGACGGATCACGGGGGCTCACTCGGCTCGGCGGCGCGGCCTGGACGACATGGCCTCGGAGCAGGACGTGCGCTCCCGGCTGCAGCGCGCTGGCCAGGAACAGCTCCTACGCTTCTGCTCCGAGCTGGCGCCGGGGCCGCGCGCCGCGCTGCTGGCCG
>NW_006408574.1:1046729-1067987 GCF_000296735.1 Chrysochloris asiatica | reverse complement strand
GCAGCCGCTGCCACCCGCACGCGTGGGTAGCGCCAGCCGAGGCGACCCAGCCGAGCGGCGGCGCTGGGAGGACGAAGGTAGGCGGACGCCGGGCGGAAGTGGGGGTCCAGGATGGGGTGGAGGCTGGACCTGCAGAAGTTTCCTTCCCTGCATTACTTTGTGAAGTCGCCTCCGTCGCACGTGCCGACCTCAGAGTGGGTGTGGCGTCCCCAAACACTATCCCTTGGAGAACAATCTAGGTGGCAGCCCCAGCCCCCCCCACCCCAGAACTTCGAGAGCACCCACGTGTCCTCTCATTCCACTAAGCCTCCGCTTGGCTCAGCGGCAAGGCAAGGGCTCCAGGTGCTGACGTAGGGGGCGCCTAACCTGGGGTCTCCCTTCCCTACTGATCCTGCCAGGCTTGGGAGCCATCCCTGAAGGACTTCTTAGCACCTCCTGAGGGTCAGGAGAGGTTAAGTTGGGCAGTCCTGCCCCAGATAGTATCAGAATGTTGGGTGGGGAGCCGATCCTTAAACTGGTCATTTCCGCACAGGTGTTGTAAAGAGAAGGCGTGGTCTCCACTTACCGTGTTCTCTGTTGCAGGTTTCCGCCAGATAGCCCTGAACAAGGTGGCTGTCCTGCTGCTGGCCGGTGGGCAGGGCACCCGCCTGGGTGTGACCTACCCCAAGGGCATGTATCAAGTGGGGCTGCCCAGCCAGAAGACCCTATACCAGCTGCAGGCTGAGAGGATCCGGCGAGTGGAACAGCTGGCCAGCAAGCGCCATGGGACCCGCTGCACTGTGCCCTGGTGCGTCCTCCCAGTGCCACCTCAGCCCACGCTCTGCACCCACCTAGACTGAGTCCTGAGCCCGCTCAGCCCCTACCTGCCTCTCGCAGGTACATCATGACCAGCGACTTTACTCTTCAGCCCACGGCCGAGTTCTTCCAGAAACACAACTTCTTCCACCTGGATCCCACCAATGTGCTCATGTTTGAACAGCGCATGCTACCTGCAGTGACCTTCGATGGCCAGGCCATCCTGGAACGCAAGGACAAGGTTGCTATGGCTCCAGGTACAGCCCAGCCCCAACCCCCCCCCCCCCAGATTGTCTGGAAGGTGGGGCTCATGCTGGGGTCTGAGGCTTGGTGGCCTTGCGGGTGGGGCTGTGTGGGACCAAGTGTTACCTGCTTCATTTCCTCCCTATTGCAGATGGTAACGGCGGTCTCTACTGTGCCTTGGCTGACCACCGGATTCTAGAGGACATGGCACAGCGTGGTGTGGAGTTTGTACACGTGTACTGCGTGGACAACATTCTAGTGCGACTGGCGGACCCCCTGTTCATCGGCTTCTGTGTGCTGCAGGGTGCGGACTGCGGTGCCAAGGTTTGCCACTCCCCATGGTCCCACCAGCCTGGGCCCCAGCCCTGCCCAGCCCTTCAAGCCTACTATCCCGTCCTGGCTGCAGGTGGTGGAAAAGGCCTACCCCGAAGAGCCCGTCGGCGTGGTGTGTCTGGTGGACGGCGTGCCTCAGGTGGTAGAATACAGCGAGATCAGCCCAGAGACAGCAGGTCTGCGGGCACCCGACGGGAGCCTGCTCTACAGCGCGGGCAACATCTGCAACCACTTCTTTACCCGAGACTTCCTCCAGACTGTCATCAGGTGCGGTGGGGGGGGTGGCCTGTCCAGGTCAGAGGGGAGCCAGCTGGTGGCTTAGTTATGGAAGGCTCTCACTGATGAGCCAGGTTGCCTCGCTGCAGTGTGGGCCCCACTGCCCACAGGCACTGCCTCTATCTCTGTACCCTTTTGCCCACGCTCTCGGGTTCTGGGGTGTGGGCAGGAGGGATCTGTGGTGGTCTGTCTAGCTGCCCTTCTCAGAGACCTGGGGCATACTGTAGCAGGTGAGTCATCTTGGGTGTGCCCCCCTGTTTTCCCCTCCCCGACACCCAGGGAGTTTGAACCCTCGCTGAAGCTTCACGTAGCTATCAAGAAGGTCCCGTATGTGGATGAGGAGGGGAACCTGGTGAAGCCGCTGAAACCCAATGGGATCAAGATGGAGAAGTTTGTGTTTGATGTGTTCCCATTTGCCAAGTTAGTAGGAGAAAGTTTGTTTATCTCTCCCTGCTTTGGGGTGGGGGCTCAGGCTCTGTGAGGTGCAGTGGACGGGCCCCATTTCCAGGTTGAGGTCCCCAGAGCACTGTTGTCCTTGAGAGAGCAGTCCCCAGGATGGGGGCGTGGGGAACATCTGGGGGAGTTGAGATCTTTGGGGGTAGGAGGGAGTGCTTTGTCTTCACACTGAAGTCCCCTGCCAGTCTGAAGTGATGTGCCAAACTCACAGAACAGACCTCACCTGCCCGGGGCTTCTGGGACAGGGCTGCTGACCAGCTCACCCTTGCAGGAATTTTGTGGCCTTCGAAGTGCAGCGGGAGGAGGAGTTCGCGCCCCTCAAGAACTCGGACTCTGCAGACAGAGACAACCCCTCCACCACCCGGCGGGCCCTACTCACACAGCACTACCGCTGGGCACTGCAGGCTGGCGCCCACTTCCTAGACACCTGCGGGTCCCGGCTCCCTGCATCACCTGGGTGAGTGGGGGGTCAGGCCGTGCTGGGGAAGGAACTTCTGCTGTGAGTCCATCAGTGAAGCTCGGGAAGGCGGCGGGGCTAAGTGCTCACTCCCATGTTGGGGCCTGACTGCTGGGCAAGGGACAGGAGGCCATCACTTCACCATTTCAGAGTCTCTCTAGCTGCCATCTCATGTGTAGATCCAGCTGCCCCGGCTCTGCAGGGGACACTTGGGCATGCTTTCTGGCTCTACCCCAAGACTGTCACTCAGGCTGGGAGTCAGACTGGTGCTGGGGTCTGAAACCAGAGGACCAGAGAGACGGAGAAAAGGCTGCAGAGAATGGGATCTGGGTCAATTCTGGCCAGGGCTGCTTGAGGGGCCTGAGGGAGGGAGGCAGGGAAGACCCCGTGGCTGGCCCTGTTCGTGTATGCTCAGCTCTGGGCAGGGAGGACCCCGTGGATCTACATGCTAACGAATGACTCTCATCCAGGCTGTCAGGAAGTGAAGATCCCCCAGCCATGTGCGAGATCTCACCCCTAGTGTCCTATTCTGGAGAGGTGAGGGTGGGCACTCTTCTGGACTTTTCGGGGTCAGTTGGGAGGGGTGGCGGAGAGCCCCAGCTCTGCTTTAGTTAGCAGTGGAGACAGTGGGCTCTTAGATTGAAGAGGACGGTGCTGGGCTCCCCGAGGCCTTGTGGGGGCCCAGGTGGGAGGGTGACCCAGCTCAGGAGCCTGGTTTGGGCTGGCCCAGGGCAAGCTCGGCCTGTCTCTGGGCACTTCAGACTAGGACTTGGCTACAAGAATGTCTCTTCACCCTTCCTGACTCCGGGTGGCATTGGGAGAGGGTTCAGGGGGTGGGTGTAGCTCCTGTTGGAAGAGGGGACATGGTGCCTAAGAGGTGGACTGCTTGCTTACAGGGTCTGGAGGAATACCTGCAGGGCAGGGAGTTCCAGTCCCCGCTCATCCTGGACGAGGCCTGGACCCAGCACTACAGCCCCAAGAGTCCTGACTCGCTCCCACCTCCTCCTCCTGAGGTTTGAGCTGAGACTCTGGGCAACTTATGGAACTGACAGTCGAAAGGAATATGTGTGCTGACTCCAGGGAGGGTTGCAGGGTTGAAAGGTGGCCAGGGGCTGGGCCCAAGAGGGAGCCATGGTCTCTTCCCCTGGCCCCGTCCACCATGCGGCTACCTGAGGCAGGGCCCTGGTGCTTTTCTGCTGAGACATAAATGAAGGCACCATTTGGATGATGTGTGCCTAAGGGGGCGGCCCCCTGCCTCCACATCAGCTAAGTTAACCCAGGCCCACAGCAGAAGGGGACTAACACTCCGGTAGAACTAGTTCTGCTGGGAGAACATGGCCTCAATGACACCATAATGTGAAGACCCAGATATGAAGCCCGCTCTCCCCTCCTGCTTCAATTTCCCTGGGCACCTTAGGCTCAGGTCATGTTGGTGTCCCATTGACGTTGGGGTTTCAGCTGCTGGATCATGAACTTCCTCAGGACCAGTGGGACCAACACCCGGGGTGGGTCAGGCTAGAAGGTGTGTGGAGGCTGGCCCGGCCGGACGCGCTGGCCCTCCCTAGGTTCAGTCACTTCTGACACATTTGGTGCTTAAGCTGCTCCCCAGCTTCCGTGTGGGGACACAGCTCCCTGACTTGGTGCCGCTCAGGCTGCCCCCTGCCTGCATGAGGGGGCTCCGCCTGAATGAAGTCCAGTGTGGACAGTGCCCCACATCTCCACAGATCACAAGAGCGGCTCCCTTCATACCACCTGCCGCCGCTGAGTCTCCTCATCCCCTCCAGCCCACCCCTACTCCAGCTCTCAGGTCCTGTCTGGGGGACCTCCTTCCATTGGTACCCCCAGGGACAGGCGGGCGTAAACGAGGTTGGACCCAGGGGAGCCCTCAGGCTTGCTGGTGGCTGCAGTGGTTGGCCCAGAGCCTGGTGGAGAGCTGGGCTCTACCAAGGCCCTGCAAACCTGTCAAATCATGTGCCTTAGGACCCAAATTATGTGCCCCCCACTGGAGCAGAGGGCCAGTGCCCTGCCCCCAGCCCTGGACATTACAGCTGCTGTTCACCACAACTGGAACCAATATGCAACCTCTGTCATGAGGGAGCTTCAGAAAGTTCATGGAAAAATGTAATGAAAAAATTACGGAACACTTCTACCAGCTTCTTGGAACCCTTTCATTCTAGTTCAGTGGGTACATTCTTGAGTTTGTTTTAAAGCTTTATATTTTAATTAAAGCTTCACCTAAAGGTGCAAGGATGGAGTTCTGTTGTGGCGCTGTAGGATAAACACTAGACTTAAACTTTGGTGGTTCAAACCCACCAGCCACTCCTTGGAAATCCTACACAGAATTGCTCTGCATCGGAAATGACTATGGCACTTCAAAACAAAGTTGCAAGGACCGTATAGAGTCCCGTGTACCATCTTGTTTCCCTTAGTGGCTTCAGCCCCTTGTAAGCCAGATAAGCATCCATTCCCTCAACATGAAGGTAGCCCTGGCTTCTGCCTCACCCTAACCCCCATAAACAGTACAGGACAGCTTGGAGGGGAGGCTGAGTTGGAAATCTTGATTTTGTGCACGCACATTTGTAAATAACGCACTGTGATTGATCCTGCCCGCAGGAGTGTGGTTTTGGACCAGCATGTCACAGGTCTGAATCAGGGTGGGAGCTGCTAGGAGCCCCTTGGGACAAGATGTGTACATATGGCAGGTGTTTGCCGCCAGCCTCTCATGCTCCTGTCTAGCTCTTCAGGGTCTCAGGGACCTGGGGACAGGGCCTGGAATCTTCCCTTTGGGTGAATTCTCCAGGCTGAGCGCAGGGACCCGTGGCTTAGGACTGAGAGCTGTACCTGGGAAGAGAAAAGGCCGGCAGGAAAACAGGAGCTTTCAGAGTCCAGTGAGCCAGGATATTGTGTGGGAGCTGCAAGCTGGGGACACAGGTGGTGCAGACTGGGACCAGGAGCTGGCCTCTAGCCCCGCAGGAATTGTGAAGAACTTAACGTACAAAGAAAAGCCCAATATTGGTGCAAACAAATGTCAATCGTGAGTCGATCCGCCTTGAATTGGTGTCAGGCAGCGACAACCCAAACCTACAGGGAAGGCGCTCAGAAAAGGACAATGGATGTGAGTTGTGTGGGTCACTTGGCGTCTCAGGGTTGGTCAACCACCAAGGACATGTCACACGCCCTAAATACAGACTCGAGTCATATCCTGGCGTTCCTGCTTTCCAAAACTGGCTACACATATAATTAATTACCCCCAAAGAAGCCAATGCCTGAGGGAGAAAAGGGCTATTAGACCGGAAGGTGACTCCAGGAACTGCTTGGAACAGTTCAAGATAGGTCAACTGAGCTGCACGGGTCACTTCAGTCCACAAACACAAAACTGGATTCAAGATTTTGTCAAGGAGGACACGCGCACTGTCCAGTGCCCACCAGCCGCTCTGACCCCAGCACAGCAAAGACCACTAGTGGCGTATCCTCGCCCCACCTCAGTCTTTCCTGAGTGAGGCCAGAATCCAACACGAGTCCGAGAGACCGCAATGCTGACCGCCCGGCCGGGGCCACCGACGGCCCCACGGTCCGGACCAGAGACGCCGAGCGCAAGAGCTTCCTGACAAGATGGCGAACCGGGCCGCGCTTCTTCCGAGTCTCAGCCTGTCCTCAGGTGAGTGACCCGACTCCAGTGCTCCGAGCGTATCACTCAGCCCACATTAATGCAGCTCTAGGAGCCCGGCAAAGACCACTGCTCTGGGCGGAAATCAGACCTCGCCAGTTGCTATAGATACGGCCGCGCTTGGGAGAAATCTGCGTACGCGCTCCGCGGAAGTGGGTGTGGCATAGGTGACGCAACCACGATGATGCGAGCTTACTGCGCAGGTGCGATCTCATGTCTGCGCAAGCGCAATGAGGAATAAACGTAGACGCGTGGGTCCGTGCGAGCGGGCGCAGGCGCAGTGGGGAGCGACCTCGCTGCGCCTGCGTGTTCGGGGCGCGGCGAGATGGGAGGACTGTTGACGGAGGCGCAATGGCTGCCCGTGGGTGTCAGAGGAGCGGAGTTCTCGGTTCCCTTCAGAGTCGGGCCTCCTGACGCCACCAGTGGGCGGGGCCCCCCGGGCCGTCGCCGCCGCAGTCATGTACCCGCCGCCGCTGCCGCCGTCGCCGCATCGGGACTTCATCTCGGTGACGCTGAGCCTGGGCGAGAGCTACGACAACAGCAAAGGCTGGCGGCGGCGCTCATGCTGGAGGGTGAGGGTCGCGCGAGCCCCTGCTGCCGTCTCCCTCCTGCCCGATCCCAAGAGCCCGGGCCGTCCACAGCTCGGTCTCCGCGAAGGGATTCCGGGCGCTTCCGTGTCCCATCGGGGCGGGTCTGGGGGGCGAGCTTGGCCGCCCAGCTTGTCCAGTAGGGCAGGAAGGGTTTCGGGTTCTGCTCTTCGAGTCTCGTCTCCGTGTTGCCCGCTGCGAGCCGACTTCCATCGGTTCTAAAGCGTGGCGCTGAAAGCTGAATAGTTTATGGTCCTAACCATATGGGAAGGTTGACAGGTTTCTACCTGTGTCGTTTCCATTAAAAAAAAAAACTCTTCTCCCACCTCCGACCAGAAATGGAAACAGCTGTCGCGGTTACAGCGGAATGTCCTTCTCCTCCTCGGTGCCTTTCTGATTATCTGTGGACTCCTGTCCTACATGAATACGGCTGACCACTGGAAAGGTACCTGAATCACCTGTACCTTCAAACGAGGCTTGTGTAGAGTGGCGACTTGCTCTTGGGGGTTGTCAGGTGGCTGTGCCGCCCATTGTTGAGCGAGACCACCGCATGGAGGGGCTTCCTCTTTTCCGATGACCCTCGCCGCTGTTAAGTCCAGTGGTGGCTGGTGGTTATCTTACCATCTACCTGAAACAGCTCAGAGGGCAGCTGATTGGTAGCAAATCAAAATACTCCTCTTAACGATGAGGCCTTAGAGGGGGCTTAGCTGTTGCCGTGGGAATCCTGGCGTCTCCTTCCTCTCTGCCGTGGAAACAGGCCACGAGGTGGATGCTCAATGGACAGCTATCACCTCACGTCCACGATGCCCAGTACTGCTTGGTGGGCAAGGGCCAGGCCGTGTTGTAAGGCTGTAGACCATCTCTTCTGCTGCTGCTGACTTGGGGCCGTGGAGCTCCAATGAACTGCCTGTTGGTCACCATATTGGACTCTCTGGAATTAAACCCACATTGCCAAACGTTTCGTTTTAGGATTTTCCCTAAGGTGGAACCTTTGGGAATGTGGGTTTAATTTGGACTTGGTTGGGACAAAAACTTTGAAAAACATGTGATCCCTTTGAGCAACTCTTGAATGCAACCCCGAGCCTCTCTGAGGTCTCACACTGCCCTTCCGGGATGAGTAATGCCTGTCCAGATGGTTTCCATGAGGTCCTTTCCATCTCTTTTAGGCCTCCTACCGTATTCTGTGATAAACCGTATTTTCCTGTTTAGCCCTGAATGACAGGTCGTCGGAAAAACAGAAGCTGCGAGCAGACGTGTCTGGACTGAAGCCAGCGCACCCTCCTGTCCTGCCGGCTCCCCAGACGGCGGGTGCTGCCCAAGGCTCCCCGGAGACTCCGGCTCAGGTACTTGAATGAACCATACCGTGCAGTTCAAAGGCACTTTCAGGAAATAATGTTTCCAACAGATTGAGAAGACTTACCCCTTCTAGTGGTTTGTTTGATGTTTTCTGATCTCCCTCTGTCTCATGCGAGGCTGGTGGATAGAGCCTGGGGACAGAGGACTAGCCCGTCATTCGTTGTTCTGTGAACTCCTACAATGTGCCTGTTCTCAGGTGGGGTGCTAGCTACGTGGTGTTAAATAAAACACATCCTGTCCGTTTTCTGCCAAGCTGGAGCGGCAGATGTGCCAGTGTCTCCTAAGCTCTGTGACAGGAGCCTGGCTGGCAGGTGAGCCGGCTCTGTAAGAGGCCCGGGGGCAGGGGCCCAAGGCATTGCATTGGAAAGGCTGGCGCAGTCGAAGGCTCTGCCTCAAGGTCTGCTAGGGCAGAGGTGGTGGCCTTGACGCTTCCGGTGTCTGTGCTTGGAGCAGTCTGAGGCTTGGCCATGTTGACTGAGAAGTAGGGAAACTGCTCTGTTGTCATGTGGAGACTTGCTGGGCCACAGCATGGCAGAGGGCATCACTGAACACTCCAAGGAGAAAGGTGAAGGGGACGGACTGCCCGGAGTTGGTCTGGGGGCACCCCTGTTGTGCCTGAGAAGGAGTCTGGAGTGGAGCACTGCTGGCAGAAGGTCAGTGGCCACCTGGCCCCCAGGATGTGTCTGTGAGCTGGACAGAGCGGCCGTAGTGCCTGCTGAGCCTGGGCCTGAGCACTGGCTGGCTGTAGCTTCTGTTGGTGATTTTGTAGGAGAAGCTCAGCGTGAGGCCTTGGGGGTTGGGTGCTGGTTTCATGCACCTGCAGACCTGTCCCAGAAGACCATCTGGACCATGTGGCAGTCTGAGAGCACTTTTTAGCAGTGATGTATCACACATACACACACCCCGCAGGACCCGTTTAGAAGGACAGGGAGAGCAGCACAGGTCTGGACTCTGGGACAGATTTCCGTGCTGACCCCAGAGAGACACTGTGTGCAGGGACCAGCTAGGCCTCGGACCGGGGAATGGAATGTTTCCAGATTGGGGGGGGTAGGGGGAGGGAGGCAGAAAAAAAAAAGGCAGATCAATGCAGAAAAAAAAAAGGCAGATCAATGGGGAGGAAAGCCCCACACTGTTTGAAATGGTGGCTTAATGGTAGAGTGTACGAGGGCGGGGAGCGCAGTGGCTCCGTACAGTAAGCACTGGACATGAGCCACAAGGGCTACTGTTCAAGCCCGCCGGCCAGGAGAAACCCTATTCAGGATCACTAAGACCCATGATCTGCTCGATGGAAGACCGCCGTTTTATAAAACAAGGAACAAGGCGCCCCAGCAGGAAAGTGGATGGATGCGTAGGATCAGTTTGCCTCCAGAAGAGGGACTGCTCAGAGAAAGGATCGGAATCTCGAAAACGGAAGAGCAAGTCCGTCAGCACACCGTAAAAACCAGTGGGTGATCAATCTCGTGGAGCGCGATGGGTGCGTGACTCATGGCGTGCGGTGGGTGGTCTCGCAGGGTGACTCATGAAGCACGTGTGGTGCATTTCTCCTTACGGTTCTGGTTCTAGCCGTTTTGGGCTGTGACTCCCACAGAAAGACTGTGTGGGCCTATGCAAATACGTGGCTGTGGTTTCAGTCACCCAGGGGATTGAACAGTTTGAGAACAATGCAAATAAGGTGATTGGAACCTTTAGGGGTGGAGCCATGCAAATAAGGTGTATGGGACACTAATGAGGGGATTGGTTAGTTTTGCCACTCTGCTAGATTTTCAAGGACAGGATGTGTCCTTTATTTGGACCCAAGGTTCAGTGCTGAGCACCTCCTAGACCCAGGAGACAGCTGTCCCACTGGCAGAGGCACCAGATGGTGAGTGGGCATCTGGCTTCTGGAGCAAGGTGGCTGTAGTGGGTGTGCTGACCCAAGGACTGAAAGAGCAGAACCCCTTGGGGCAGGAGGCAGAGGTAGGCTGCCGACTCCGAGTGAGAGAACTAAGCTCCTTTGCTCCAAGGCTTGCTGACAGAGTGAGGTGCCCCCGAGGACTTGATGAACATAAAGAGTTTTGTAACATGTATCCCAGGTTCAGCTCAAGAGTCCAGGTCAAGGGTAAGAGGCTTGGTGACCTCAGCCTACCTGTGACCATGGCCAGTGAAAAAAGTGGTCCTGACCCAAGAACCACACCCTGAAGTCATTTCTGATCCTGAATTGTAACTGTTGGTGTTCTTCGGCTCCATCTAGTTGATTGTTCTTCATATTGGTCCTACATCCAACAGAATGGAACACTGTGCAGCCCTGCGCCATCCACACCATGGCCTCCATGGCTCAGCCCATTGGTGCAGCCATCTTCTTAAGGGTCTTAGGCCTGGGGTGGCGCTCAGGGTTAAAGCGCCAGACTGCAAAGCCATTTGAACTGCAAGGTCGGCAGTTCAAGCTCACTAGCTGCTCCTTGGAAACTCTACACAGGGTTGCTGTGAGTCAGAACCGACTGGACAGCACCTAACAACAACAATTCTTTACCTGGAGTCCTGGTGTGGCGCTGTGGGTTAATGCGCTGGACTGCAAAGTCGTTTGAACCACAAGTTTGGCAGTTCACGTTCACCTCCAACAGTTCTTTTCCGCTAACCTTCCACTTTACCAAACATGATGTCCTTCTCCAGGGATTGGACCCTCCTGATGATGTGTCCAAGGAACGTGAGCTGAAGTGTCACCACCCTGGCTTCTAAGGAACATTCTGGCGATGATGCTTCTCCCAGGACAGCTTGTTTATCCTTCTGGCGCCTGTGGTTTTTACCAACACCGTAATTCAAATTCCTCAGTTCTTTGGTCTTTGTTATTCACCTTTTTGTTGTTGTTGTTGTGTGCCATTGGTTCGGTTCTGACTATAGGACGCTGTTCAGGGTTTCCAAGAGCAGCTGGTTACCAACCTTACAGCATCACACCAGGGCTGTTAATGTCCCTGACAAACCCCCAACTGTCAGTGTAATCTCTGAGGCCTTGGTGACCATTGCAGTGAGGTAAGGAACCCAACAAAGAAGTAAAAAGGCATGCCTGGTGTTTGAACTGGGAAAAGGGTTGGAGATACCTAAAACGCAGGCTTACTTTTGGAAGTGGGTAATGGGTAGAGGCTGGAGTAATTTTAAGGTATAGACTAGGAAAAACCTAGACTGCTTTGAAGAGACTGTTGGTAGAATTATGAACAAAGTCAAAAGCAACTTTGGTGAGGGCTCAGAAGGCAGTGAGGGACTCTCCAGAGAAAGTCTCTGGTCTTAGAGAGTACATGTGATCCCCGTACCACAATGGTTAGACATGTGGCCATAAAATGTACTTCTGCTGAGACTTAAAAGAAACGGGGAACATGCCACTGAGCGTGATGGGTAAGATTTTGATGCAGTGGCAAAGAACTTGTCTGAAATAAAGTCGAATGTTTCCTAAAAGGTAGAATTTGTAAGTGACAAACTCACTTATTTCTAGCATGATCATAATAGGGCACATGGTTTCTGCTGCTGCTTATAGTAAGATGGGAGAAGAAAGCGATCGATTGAAAAATGGAGCTGCACAAACTGAAACCGACGCTTAAAAAGACGTGGGGACTCTGTTCAAACTAAGGATGTGTATCCAAAAATGTCCCCCAGGACGTGGCTGCACAATCTTTTGTTAAAGAGACTAAGCCTATGCCTGATGCATCTAACCAGCTACCACAGTGGAAAGGCCATCAGCTTAGACGGAAGGGGACAAAAACAGGATGAAAGGAGAGAATTGGCTGCCCCTTGGCATTCCACCATCAGGAAACAAATCAAGGAGCTACATCTATGTCCTCCAAGAAATGAGGGCCTTCTGGGTCTCAGAGAGGGGGAATGTCCACAGCCTTCTCTTTGTCAGAGAGTCAGATCTTCCTAATGTTGTTCAGGAGTGTGGGTTGTTGTTAGGATGAGCCATAGGAATGGAGCCATCACCCAAAGCTGTGGTGGGAGGGCTGCAGTCCCCAAAGGGCAGACAAACAGGGCCTTCTGGGCCATCGACTCTACAAAGGCATTCAGTTATGTGGATCATGATAAGCTATAGATAACATTTCAAAGAATGGAAATTCTAGAACACGAAAGTGTGCTCTTGAGGAAGCTGTGCACAGACCGAGAGACAGCCGTTTCAGAGCAGAGCAAGGGGGACTGAATGATGTAAATCAGGAAGGTGGGTGTCTTTTCACCAGATGGCTTCAGTCTGTGCTGAGCACGTAGTTCAGGAAGCTGGAGTATGTGAAGAATAGTTGGCATCAGCATCAGGAAGAATCAAAACCCTTTGGTACTCAGATGATAAAGCCTTGCTTAATTGAGGCAAAGAGGAATTAAAGTCCTTACTGCTGGAGATCAAAGAGCACAGCCTTCAGTATGGATTGCATCTCAGTGTAAACAAAACGAAACTCCTCACCACTGGCCCAAAAAGTAGCTTCATGAGAAACAGAGAAGACTGAAGGTGTCTGATTTCATTTAGCTTGTATCCACAGTCACCACTCTAGGAAGCTTCAGGGAAGAAATCAAATGACGTATTACATTAGGCAAACGTGCTGCAAAAGACTCTTTCCAGTGGTGAAGAACAAAGATGTCACACTGAGGACTGTGGTACCCAGCCATGGTATTTTCAATAGCTTCATGTGCTTAGGAAAGCTGAACAGTGAATAGGCAAGACCAAGGAAGAATCGATGCTCTTGGATTGTGGTTTTAGTGAATAATGTTGAAGTACTGTGGACTGCCAGTAGAATGAACACATCTGTTCTAGAAGATTCCTTCTTGGAAGCGATGATGGTGAAACTTGGTCACTCTTATTTTGGACATGTTATCTGGAGGGACCAGTCTTTGGAGAAGGACGTCCTGCTTGGGAAAGTGGAGGGTCAGTGAGAGAGGAAGACTTTGAGTGAGGTGGACTGACCTGCTAGCCACAACAGTTAGGAGGGTGGGATAGGTCGGAGAGGTGGGGTCGCCTCACAGATGGATTATGGGGTTGCCTTAAGTCAACAGAGCTGAGTTGCTGTCCCATCGAGCTCGGAAGGCAGAGCTAAAGGCCGTGGCCAGGGGGTCTGCCCCCAATAGGGTGTGACCAGAACCAGCAGCTGGGGGCCAGGTTACCACCCCGATTCTTTCTAAACTTGCAGAGCTCATGTGATTTGTTCGCTGGGATGTTTTACTTGCTTGGTGCCTTCCCCATTGCAGGGGTGGCCTGCCTTGTGCCTGCTCACCATTGTGCTGTGGAGGCAGGACGTGTATTGTAGATGTGGCTGGTTCCTGATTAGGGAGATTTGCCCCAGGATGGAATGCACTGAAGTCTCACCCACATTTGATTTGGACGATTCAGAATATGCAGTTTGGAACTTGGAGTTGCTTTCACCCACAGTTTGGGATGAAGCAATGGGGTGAATGTGTTTTGCAAGTGGCAAGGACATGAGTTTTTGGAAGCCCAAGTTGAATTGAATTGTGTCCCTCAAAAATGTGTTGTGAAGCTGTCCCTCTCTGCCTTGCCGTCCCATTTGGAGTGGATTGTCTTTGCTGTGTTAGTGAGGCAGGCTTAGTGTGGGGGAAAGAGACGAGGCGAGTACACTGAGAGAGATGGGGTTAGATGATTCCAAGACCCAGGGAATGTCCAAGGAAGCAGAAACAGATGGCGAGAGCAAGCCTCTCCCAGAGCCGGCCCTTGGGATTCGGACTTCTAGAACCCCGGTTGTTAAAGCCCGAGATAACTAAGACCCTTCAACAGCATGGACTAGCCTTGGAGCTGATGGAAGACTCGAGGGTCCTGTGCTTTGGCTTTCTCTTAAAAGAGAAAGATGCATGCTTGCGCTTTATTGACTATGCGGTGGTTTTCCACACATAAGGAAACACACTTGGGAAATCTCATCAACAACCACACCTGAGTTAGATGCTGTCTTCGTTCTCTAGCGTTGCTATAATAGAAATACCACAAGTGGATGCCTGTAACGGAGATGTCTTCTCAGACAGTTCAGAAGACTAGAAGTCCAAACCCAGAGCGCTGCCTCATAGGGAAGACTTTCTCTTTTCGTTGCTTCTGGAGGAAGGTCCATGTCTCCTATCAGCATTGTAGGGTCAACATTCCTTGGCAACCATCATGCATCCTGGCATCAGTTTTCCTCCAAAGCTAGGAGCTTTACAGTGCAGGGACCCCAGGGGCAAAGGGTGTTCTCCATTCTGGCTTCTTTATTCTTGGTGATAGTAGGTTCCTCTTCTCTGATCACTTCTCTCCACTTTTATCTTTTTTTAATGTTTTATTATGAATTATGTGATAGTTTACATGGGAGAACATTAGCTTTACATTCATTCTGTCGTATATCGTTTCATTACCATGGTTACATTCCCTCCAAGCATCATCAACCAACCAAAGGGTATACACTACAAGCCTGCCCCTCAGTCGTCAGCACACAGCCCCTATCCCTCTCTGGGTCTAAGTCCCCAGCTGCTCCATCTCTCCACATCATCATCTCTGCCTCCAACTCAGGCATCACTGTTTTTCTGGGTAGGGTCCTGCTCTCTGCTCTTCTCCCTTGATGGTCCAGGGACCTCTGCTCCCAGACTGCAAAGTCAATCACTCCTCTCCTTTTACTACAAAACATCTACCTTTACATTTTCAACTCTCACAGTCAGTGCTGATAACAATTATTCACTATTGTATCACCAGAGACCTATCCGCATCTCCTTTCATGAGCCCCGCCCAGTCACATTGGATACTACTCAGTGGAGATTCTACCTTCCTCCACACCCTCTGGATCTAGGCTCCCTCTTGAAAGCTTGTAAGCCAGTCACTTCTTGCCTTTGTAGCCCCCCATTTTGGGTAGCCAATGTCCAAGTTGCTCATCCCTGTCTACTCTGTGTATGGAGGGGGTGGGAATGATCCTCGCTGTAAGGATTTGTTTCCTCCTTTGAGCTGCTGCATCCATAGGTGTAGGTCAAGTTCATCAAATTGTATCAGATTACTCTTTCCTCTTCTCTCTGCTTCTGGTTGAGCTCTGATCATCCAGTCATTGGATATTATCTGGGTATTATCTGCAAGTGTCGGTGTTCTTGTGCATATGCCCTCTCTTCTTATCAGCTGGACACTTCACTCTCCACTCTAGTCCTCTGTGGCTATGTCACTGACTCTGGGCCCAAGAGTCCCCAGGTTTTACCACACTGCCGGCCAACCAGGTCTTCACCCGGGTTCACAGAAGTCTATTGAACGTTGTTGAACTTAGCTCGCAGCTTCATTGATGTTTTTCCCTCACTTCTCCTTATCAGTGATGAATATGGTCACCAATCAGAGTGTGTATTCCCATTAAGTCTTAGTCTTAGAAGATGGTTTGCCCTGAGGGGACCCGACGACGTGCCTTTAAGTCTCCTAGATCCTGTTTTGTGGAGGAGGGAAGCACCTTTATGGGTGGCAGTGCCCAGCCCAGGGTGCAGGGACCCCACCGAGCTGTGGACAAGGCTTCTGAGGGGTGGAGGTGCTCGGGCCAAGTGGGCCCAGCTCCGGGGTGTCTCTCATGATGGTACCTGGATGTGAACAGCAGCGCTCTTTTCAGACTCAGCAGCAGCACCTTCCTGTCCACGGGCGGAGCCTCGTCTGCTCCAGGTGTGGACACTGGCCTGAGCGGGTGGGATGTGGGTGCACTGGCCCTGGGCCTTGGCCTCCTTCAGCCCCACCATTTTGGTGCCTGGAGCCCTGACAGGCACTCTGTTCTCATGGACGCTGTGTCTAGGGCCAGAGAGGTCAGTCTGCAGTGTCCCCCGTCCTGTGTGGTCTGAGCCAGGTGCCTGTTGTGTTTGAAATGGAAATCAGCCCTGAAGTCACCTGTGACAGGCCAGTCCACATGCTGCCTGCCCTTGAAGGGCGTGCAGTGTCCTGGATTAAAGACTAGTACCTGGGAGCTGCCTAAGTGTCCCCTGTGACTTCATTTTTGTGTAGATGCCTCGGAAGCACTTCCGACGGGGGCCCCCCAGCCTGCAAATCAGGGCCCCTGATAAAGGCGGCAAGGATTGGATTCGGGACGGCACGGAGGAGGCGAGAGGCCACCAGGAGGGACGGCTGCAGAGAACTGTCATTAGGTACGAACACAGCGAGCAAGGGGCTCGGAGCAGGCCCCAGCTCCCAGGCTGAACCAAGCTGAGACACAGATCAGGAGCTATAATGGCTTCCCCAGATTCCCGCAGGACAGCCCAGCAGGCACTGCGGTCTCCTGGTGAGACTGTAGTTGATGAGGAAACTGGAATTTGAGAGTGCACGTCAGCAGCTCGGTCCTCAGCCCCTGACGGCTCAGGGCTGTGTGTGAGGGAACCATGGGACGGGGTCCCTGGCCAGAGACATTTAGTTCTGAACTCTGGGTTCCAGTTAATTCAAGGGGGTCCCTTGAAGCCTGACCCTCCAGGTCCATGTTGATGCGACTTGTCCACTGCATGCATTCTTCCTGGTTGGGGTCAGCCTCTGTCTGGTCGAATGTTGTGGAGGAGAGGCTGTGTCCGAGGGGCTGGCATGTTGACATCCCGCCCACGGTGAGCGAGCACAGAGATACTGCCTGCTGGGAGGCCTGGGAACAGTGCTGAGAGCAGGGCTGACATGGGCCCAGCAGCCTGGCGTCCCGGTGAGCCCCAGTTCATGGTGCAGCCACTGCGCTGACGCATGCACTCGCCGCTCACCCTTTCCCACGGCAGCTGGAGAGGAGCCATGATTGAGCCTGAGCAGGGTACTGAAGCCCCCTCCAGGAGAGCAGACAGCCCCTCCAAGCACCCAGCCCCAGAAGCCAAGACTCAGCAGGCATCAGGTAAGGTCCTGACATCCGGATTCGTGTCCCCAGCCCCCACAGCCATCCTGTGCCTTAGCTTCTGTCTCTCTGGGACCTTAAAGAACTGGCATGTCCTGTCATTGCGTCTCCCTGGTGACAGGAGGCAGCAGCTTGCTGACCTCTGTCTGCGGCCATGGGGGCTGTGAGACCTGAGTGACTTCACTGGATCTCTAGGCCGACACAGGGCTTCCCGGGATCAGGGACCACAGGGCCTCGTGGGTCAGCACTGAACAGCATGGGCTCCGTGCTGCACGGGAAACTGATGCTTATGTGCACCCCTTCCCTACCCATGCTGTGCTTCTGGGGGATCTCAGGACCCCCAGTGAGTGGCCCTCTTGACCCTGCAGCTCCCCTGAACAAGCGCCAGAAGGCGGTGGTGGACGCCTTCCTGCACGCATGGAAGGGCTACCGCAAGTACGCGTGGGGCCACGATGAGCTGAGGCCCGTGTCCAGGTCCTTTGTCGAGTGGTTCGGCCTTGGCCTCACCCTGGTCGATGCCCTGGACACCATGTGGATTCTGGGCCTGACCAAAGGTACTTGCCGCTCCCGGGTGGCCGGGGAGGAGATTGAGTGGGGTCTGTGTTGTGTCCACCTTAGCTGCAGCTTGTGTGGGGGTCTGGCTCTCAGAGACCCGTGGTCATCGAGTCGATTCTGACTCGCAGCGACAACTGTAGGACAGAGTAGAACTGCCCCAGAGGGTCTCCATGGACACAGACGGCGGGTGGGTTTGAACCACCGACATTTGGTTCGTAGCTGCGCACCTCACCACTGCGGCACCAGGACTCTCTAAGCAGCATCTACAGTTAGTTGTGAATCGATGTTTTCAGCTTCCCCAACGTTTCTGAACACTTGAACGCCCCAGTGAAACCACTTTCATGGTCCTTAGTGTGATGGTCTTTGGTGACCATGTGTAGTGTTCTTGTGTAGGGACGTCCCCACCTGCACTGCTGGCCTCCTCTCATCTGTACACGTGGGGACCCCCTGGGAGTCAGGAGCAAACACCCCCAGTCAGCACGTGGGCCCAGAGAACCTGAGGAGGTCCCTGCAGGAGCCCCAGTCGGCATCTGCTGTTGTTCAGTGCTGTCGAGTCGGTTCTGACCCATAGCGACCACTTAGAGTGTTTCCAAGGAGCGTCTGGTGAGCTTGAACCACCGACCTTACGGGTCAAACCGACTTTACAGTCCAGTGCATTAACCCCCAGCGCCACAGCAGGGGTCCAGTCAGCACCTAGACCTGGAGGATGTGGGGCTGGCTGTGGAGCCCCCAGAACACAGGGAGGCCCGTACAGGAGCTAAGCCCATGCCCCCACGTAGACCCCAGAGTGCAGGGAAGGGCAGGGCCGCTTCTTGCCTCCTGGAACCTATGTTGTTTGTGTCCTAGAGTTTGAAGAAGCCAGGAAGTGGGTGTCCCAGAAGTTGCAGTTCCAGAAAGACGTGGATGTCAACCTGTTTGAGAGCACGATCCGGATCCTGGGGGGGCTGCTGAGCACATACCACCTGACTGGGGACAGCCTCTTCCTGGAGAAAGCCGTGAGTGCCTGAGGCCCGGGCTGCCTCTTACACTGGGACCCTGAGACGGTTGTTCACATTCGGATAACCTGAGTGTGTATCTTGAGGCCCACAGACACCAGGCACTCGGCCGCATGCGCTCTAGCTGATTTTTGCTGCAGCTGAGTTTGGGGCGGTGTGGGAGCCCCCTGCCCCTTCTCCTCTCCTGAGTGGACGGAGCAGGTGACCCGTTTGTTCTGTGATGTGTGGCCAAGGCCTTGTTCTCTGCTCTTCTTCCTCAGAAAGATTTTGGAAATCGGCTCTTGCCTGCATTCAGGACTCCCTCTAAGATTCCGTTCTCATATGTGAACATCGGCACTGGCAGTGCCCACCCTCCACGGTGGACCTCAGACAGCACGGTGGCCGAGGTGACCAGCATTCAGTTAGAGTTCCGGGAGCTCTCTCGTCTCACAGGAGACATGCACTTCCAGGTACAGCAGGAGGAGCTAGGGGCAGCTGGAGCAAGTCCAGGGAGGGTAGAAGGTATCGGGGGAGCATCTCAGCATCTCAAATAGCACTGAGCCCTCCTGATGGCGTGGCTCTGGAGAGAATGTCCATGCCCAGGTGTCCTGTGCTGCTTCACGGCCACAGCTGCTGGGTCATGTGATGGCCCTATGTTCCACTCTTTGAGGGGCCACCATACTGCATAGTGGCTGCACCATTTAAGCTCCCTCAACACTGGATGAGGCTTCCAGTTTCTCCAGTACCTTGCCTGTGCTTTCCTGGGATAGTTTTGTTTGTATCCTTGGCATTCTAACGGAGGTGAGGCGTGTCTCTGCGGTTTGATTGGCATTTCCCTCTGGGCACAGGGCTGGGCAGTGTTCCCTTCTGTTGCACAGTTGAGTTGGAACTGACTCCTAGGCACCTAACAGCACCTGACAGTGGAGTGCTCTCTGCAAGGTCAGTGGTTCAAACCCACCAGCCGCTCCATGAGAGAAAGATACGGCTGTCTATTCCCATAGAGAGTCGCAGTTCTAGCCTGACCTGTGGGGTTGCTGGGAGTTGAAGTCGCCTGAAGGGCGGGCAGTGGGTTTTCCTTGTGATGGTTCATGAAGGAGACCTGTTGCACAGTTGTATAAACACGTGGGTGTTACCAGTTAGCTGCTCTGTGGGAGTCTACTTCTATTAACATGTTGTTGTGAACTGCTGTCAAGTCGGTTCTGACCCATAGCGACCCTGTCTAGGATTTCCAAGGAGAAGCTGGTGAGCTTGAACCGCCGACCTTCACAGCGCCTCCCCAGGACGCCTGTCAACACTTAGAGGGAGAGAGAGAGCAGCAGTGTCTCTATGTGTGTACTTATTGGCCGCATGTATGTCTGCGTTGGAGGCGTGTCTTTTCAAAGCCTTGCCCCATTCCGTAATTGGGTCTATTTATTGGTACATTTTAGAAGGTCATTATATATTCTGACAAGTAGGTGATTATCAGGCAGATGTATATTTGGCACAGATTTTCTCCATTCTGTGGGTCATCTGTTGGTTTGTATCCTTCAATGGACACTCTATCTGTGTTGAGAATTTACACAAGAGGACAGACAGCAGTTTAGTAATTTCTCCAGAGAGTGCTCAGTGCCCCCACTCTTGCTGTCTGTGTCCCTGACATTGCCTTTCCCCTGAACCTCTCACCTCTGATAGCGGCCCATGATCTTTAGTTGGATACATTTGTGTACTCCATGTAAGATTGTGTAGTATTTGTTCTTGTGAGGCTCATTGATTTTGCTCCCCGCTTGAGGCCATTTTGAGACTGTTCTTGTGTGTGGTCCCAGCCCTTTGCACGTGGAGACCCAGGTGTCCTAGCTCCCATTTATGGAAAAATGATTCTTTCCTCACGGAACAGACTTGGAAATCAACTGACCTGAGACGTACAAGTGTAGTTCTTTATAAAAATACTATATTTTATACAAGTAAAAGTACTGTAGGAGTCCTGGTGTGGCACTGTAAGATACACACTGGACTGCTGACCAGCCGCACCTTGGAAACCCTATACAGGGCTGCTTATGTGTTGGAACTGACTCGACAGCACTTCACAGCAGAGCACCCATCAGTGTTCCCTGCCACTTATTCAGCTGCTTTGTGCATTATGTGTGTGGGCGCGTTCTCTGTGAAAATGCCTCTATGTCTGCTCTTGAGCAGGTGCCACAGTGTCTTTACTGGTGCTTTGTGGGCAGTTTGAAGCCAGGAAGTATGAGTCGTTGAACTTTGTTATTTTTCCATGTTTGTTTGTTTATTTGTTAACTATCTTGGGTCTTTTACATTCTTGTGTGGATTTTAGTCCCGACCTGTCAATTTTTGCAAAAAAAAAACCCAGCTGGACTTTCAGTGGAGACTGTATTGACGCTGTTAAATATTCTAGCCTAGACGTGGAAAGCGTCCCCCTTTATTTAGGTCTTCCTTAGGTTCTCTCGGTGGCATTCTGTAGTTTCCTGCCGGGGGCCAGCCTCAGCAAACTAATTCAGGGTTTCCGAAGGCGGATATGGCGTCGGCGGGAAAGAATCACACAGAGTCTATAGGTCGTGATGAATTCAAAATCTTCTCTCTTACATGCTTTATTCTCCTCTCATTCTTTATTCTCCTCTCATTCTTTACTCTCCTCTCATTCTTTACTCTCCTCTCATTCTTTACTCTCCTCTCATCCTTTACTCTCCTCTCATTCTTTACTCTCCTCTCATTCTTTACTCTCCTCTCATTCTTTACTCTCCTCTCATTCTTTACTCTCCTCTCATTCTTTACTCTCCTC
>NW_006408574.1:1040055-1046199 GCF_000296735.1 Chrysochloris asiatica | reverse complement strand
GGGGGAGGGAGGGAACTTTGCCTTTTTGGAATTTACCGTCTCGGCTTTTAGGGAAGGTTTTACATTTATCTGTGGATATCCAAGGCTCATATGTTTCTTAATCTCTATCTATTGAGTCTTGTTCAATCATCAATTTTAGTTGTTGGGTGCAATTAACTCTCCATTAACTTCTTCCATACACTATCTGTTTATAGCTTACAAAAACATCACTTATCAGAACATATAAAAAACTGAGGCTATGAAAAACAACTTTCCTATTTTACTGATCATTAATTTAAGAACGTCTAAGTCAGACTTTTTATTTACGTATCTGTATATACCCATAGCTCTTGTTTATGGTCTAATTGCTTTTAAGGGATCTTTGTTATCTTAAACTAAGGTTACAAGGAAGAATGTTTATAATCACTAAACCTAAGCTGGTAGTAAGTAATTCTGCTGACAAATCCTGTCTCCTAGCAGTCTTAAGAACATTGTTAATATAAGTATTAAAACTACTTATGATTACAAGTAGAGTAAATGTAGCTAATATATGGCTTCCTACTTTTAGTAAAAATATACTAAAGTGTAGGAGAGTCAAAATCTAAAGTAAAGGGATACTAATAAAATCATCAATAAATCGGAGAATGATTCAAAAAGAAAAAAATTAACTAGGGGCCTGTGCATAGAATTTTTCTTTGTGGCTTTGCCATCCAAGGAAAACACGTCATTCTCTCTTTGCTAGAACAGTGAGCTCTTCATGCGCAGGGTCCCCATCGTCTCATTTCTGTATTTCAATTCCTTGATTAATATGGCCCCCGCCAGTTTCCATTGTACAAGTGTAGAACTCGTTAAATTTCATGGTAAGTTTTTCATTGTTTTATCTCCTATTTGAATTGTGAATTGTTGGTGTGCACAAGTGTGATTTCTGTACATGGGTTCCCACTCCTCTGTACAACTGTCTAGGGCTCCTGTATACTCAGGCAGGGGAGAGCCAGGCCAGATCACAGCCTGAGGCCTTTGGGAGATGCAGCTACAGGATGAAGGGGTCGGGGGCCAGGACCCCCTCACCATGCAGATCTTAAGTCTGGGGCGCTAAATGGCTGCCCTGCCAGAGGGCTGTGAAGGCTGGGCATGAGTCCGCGTGGTGAGCAGACGTGGCAGGTGTCAGAATGCTGGGGGATTGCCACCTGGGAGTCCCGGACAGCGGGTAGCTGTGTCCCTGGGAGGTGGGGTCTTGGAGAGGTGGGCACAAGGAATGTCAGGCTTCCTCCGGCCTCTTGGGGAGCCCAGGCTCGGCCTTCCCTGCAGCCCCCACGCCCCTTTGCCCCCTGTAGGATGCTGTGCAGGAGGTGACGCAGCGGGTCCACTCACTTTCCGGGAAGAAGGATGGGCTGGTGCCCATGTTCATCAACACCCACAGCGGTCACTTCACACACCTGGGAGTGTACACGCTGGGTGCCAGGGCCGACAGCTACTACGAGTACCTGTTGAAACAATGGATCCAGGGCGGGAAGAAGGAGCCGCAGTGAGGGTCTCCCCTGCCCGGTGCACGCGGGGCCCCCAGAGCTCAGGGGACCCGGGCTCAGCCTCTGAACAAACAAAACGTTCACCCCAGACTTCCCACAAGGGGGGATGGAGCTGGGGCCCCGGGGGCCCCTGGGCTGTGTCCTTGCCGGGAGATTCCTGCGCTGGACATGTGGCGTCTTCGCCCTGTTTCCTGACGTGGACAGGACAGTGGAATCACTCAGAATTCTGCCTGCAGAGCAGATATTAGATGCGGACGGCCACCGCTGACCCAGTTGAGGCCCCAGGACAGTTTGCAGGTGGCCTATGTCGGTGTTACTGTTGGTAGCCTGACTGCCCAGAATGGAGGGGTCCAGGGACCTGGGGGAGGGGGCAGGCAGGGCTGTGGGCCAAGACGACTGTTGGGGCCCCTTCCTTCCAGGCCCGTTTCCCAGGACCTCAGGGTGGGGGGTACTGGGCCTCAGAGTGTCTGAGGGGGACCTGGCCCGACGCTCTCCCACAGGCTCCTGGAGGACTACGTGGAGGCCATCGAGGGCGTCAAGAGGCACCTGCTGCGGCATTCGGAGCCCAGCAAGCTCACCTTCATCGGGGAGCTTGCCCACGGCCGCTTCAGCGCCAAGATGGTGCGTGCTGACCCAGGGCTGGGCTTGCAGGCTCTGCCACCTTCTGTCTGTGTGCCTGGCCTCCCATTCAGGTGTTGGAAGCACAGATCTGCTGTGGGTGGAGGTCAGAGGTCAGAGGTGGCTGTCCTTGTTGTCAGACCTGTGTCGTAAGTGGGCCCTTGTCCCTCCTGCTGCTCCTCGCCCCTCCCTCCATGAGCACCCAGTGGGCAGCTGAGAACTGCATGGTCTCCCCATGTCTGTCCCTCCTGCTGCTGGCAGCTCTGTGTGTGTGGACCCTCGTCCTCTCGGCTGGCAGTGCTGAAGGCCCCCTCCCCTCTCTTTCCAGGACCACCTGGTGTGCTTCCTGCCCGGGACGCTAGCTCTGGGTGCCCACCACGGGCTGCCGGCCGAGCACATGGACCTGGCCAAGACACTGATGGAGACCTGCTACCAGATGAACCGCCAGATGCAGACAGGGCTGAGTCCGGAGATCGCTCACTTCAATGTGGTCGCCCAGGACGGTCACCAGGACGTGGAGGTCAAGGTGAGTGCTGGCGGGCCCGGACAGGACTGGCCTGCAGGCAAGTGCCTGCCTGGCTAACCCTGCATTTCCCTGCAGCCGGCGGACAGACACAACCTGCTGCGGCCGGAGACGGTGGAGAGTCTGTTCTACCTGCACCGCTGCACAGGGGACAGCAAGTACCAGGACTGGGGCTGGGAGATCCTGCAGAGCTTCAACACCTACACGCGGGTGAGGCCACGTGCTGTCTGAGCTCGGCCCGCCCCTGCTCACCTGTGGAGGGGGCAGCTGAGACTTAAGGGCACCTTCTTTCACAGGGTGGGGGGGTCCTCACGTGATGGTGGACTCTTAAGGGAGGGTGCTAAAGGGCTCAGCAGGGGGTGGAGAGGGCCAGGTGTGTCCACACAGTAGTGAGTCCATGAACTCGGTGCCTGTACAGGTCCCCACGGGTGGTTACTCGTCCATCAACAATGTCCAGGACCCCAAGAGGCCAGAGCCCCGGGACAAAATGGAGAGTTTCTTTCTGGGGGAGACACTGAAGTATCTGTACCTGCTCTTCTCTGACGACACCAACCTGCTCAGTCTGGACACCTATGTGTTCAACACTGAAGCCCACCCCCTGCCCATCTGGACGTCCACCTAGGGCTTAGGGGCCCTGCCGGGAGCAATGGGACATCTAGAGGAACATCCTCGACCTCAGCCATTGGACTCCAGGTCAGACAGGACACAGTCCAGTGGACAGTCAGCCGATGCCCTCGGGGCCCAGGACCAGCCTTGGGGCCCAGCTCTGAGCTGCTTCCCACCTGGGCCTCCTCAGGCAGGAGCCATCAGGAACATGGAAGTGTAAGTTACGCTGTGGGGTCCAGCTGGCCCAGCCCACCAGAACTTCCTTCCTTCCTTCCTCAAGACCAGTCTAATCATGACGTGATGCCCACCTGTGCTGGGTTTAGGCCACTCTGCATCTTCTTCAGAAAGTAGCCAGTGGCAGTGGCAGCTGTGCCCCGTGAGGACATTGGGCTCAAGGCCAGCTTTCGTGTTTACACGTTGGACTCAGGGATTCCAGCCGCCCTGCGGGGGCTGGAGGATATGGCCAGTCCATGGGCCCTCCGCTGCCTGCTGGGAGTCAGGCTTTTCCGATTGGGGTAGAAACGGCTTTGCTCTCAAACTCTACGTACATTCCCGGTCCTGTGAAATGTGTGGGTGAGTGTGGTGGTGGGCCCGGCCTCACCCCATCCTGCTGAGACACGAGGACCATGGTGGCACTTGGATGCTCAGCCTGGAAGACGGCTGCTGCCCTGGTCTGCGTCCCCTCCCTGCCTGCCAGGACCCTGCTGCCCCTCCCCCTACACAGGGTAACTTGACCCCACTGAGGTCTGCGGGTTTCTACAGTCGCCCCCGCCACCCCAACCCTTGTGGCCCAGACGTCACCCAGGCTCCACTGAGGCCCTTGTCCCTGAAGTCCAGAATCAGAGTGGGGTGGCTGTGGGCCCAGCAGGACACGTGGGTAGTGGGGGGCAGCATCAGAGGGGTCCCGGGGGTGGCGTCCAGCTACTGTGGTGGTCAATACAGGCTCTGCAGTTCATCAAGTGGGGAAGACAGCTAGACCTGGGGTCTTGGGTGCCCTGTGGCAGGATAGATGTGCCCAGTCAGCCCTGTCTTTCCAGAGGATCCACACTCAGTCAGCTTTGTGAACAGGACAAGACGTTGCTGCAAATGGGCGTTTCCTTCCCTAGCCAAAATCACCCGATAGCCTGGTTGAGAAGTCTCCATTTTATTAAATGTATCACTTCTTTTAAGAAATTGGGATCCTGTGTTCAATTCTCTGAACATTGCCTTTCCCCGGGGGTGGGGATCCCTGTTTGCTCATTTCATGGGGGAAGTGCACATCTGGGTGCTTCAAGCACCCAGGGACGTGGGGGTCTCAGCAAGGTCAGGACCCTCCCCAGAGAGAAGACAAAACTCTTCACCAGACAACAAGTGGTTTTATTCAGACCCCTCCTCCCCGCCTGCAGACGGGGGGGGGGGGGGTCAGGAAACTTCACCACCACCCCCTCGGAGCCTCATTTCAGGAACAGAACTGGTGGGGAGCCGTCCCTCAGCTCCTGGGCCTCACAGGGCGCTGCTCCCACCTGGCTGCCTTCACCCACTCATGGATGAGGGTAGCCTCGAGCTTGCGAGCCTCCACGACTGAGGAAGGGTCTGCCGGGTTTGATCCCCTGGGAAATAGACACCAGGCAAGGGCAGTGAGGATCCATGTGAGTGAGTCCACACCCCCAGCACCTAAGAGACCCCCCCCAGCGATGGAGCTGGCCTGCACCTGAGGTCCAGGTGGTGGGCTCCTCCCTCGATGGTGACTGCGATGACCGATGCACTCCGGTTGCTGCGTATCTGTTGTTGGTGAAGGGGACTTAGCGGGGTCAGGCTCTGAGCCACAACCCAGCTCGGGACTACAGCCAAAAGCGTCAGCTGAGTCCAGGCATGGCCTTGACTGCTCACAGTATAAAGGGCAGGCTACTGATTGATGACAGTCAGCCAAGGTGAGAAATTAGGAAAAGGTACAGAGACTAAGCAGAAATGAAGATTGGAAGGAAAGTGGGTAAAACAGAACCAAGGTGTAATGGAAAAGACCGGCAAATCCCAAAACGGAGCCACAGAAAACAGACCAAGTTCTGACCGCACCCAGGAAAGCCTTGTCCAGAATCAATATTAAAACTGAAGGCGCCCTGACTGCAGGCGAAATCCACCGGGATCTACTCGGGGGCAGTCTCCCCAGGCCCAGACCACTCACCCCACCCCCTGCCCAGGGGTCCAAGTTGCCGTTGGAGAAGATGATGTTGCTAGCAGCTTTGAGATCTGAAAGAATGAGAGCAGGGGCCATGGAAGGGGTCAGAGTCCCTTTGTGATGGGGGTGGGGCCAATCCCGTGCAAAAGGAGGGGTGCTGCCCTGCTCCCCGCCCCCCCATCGTGCCTGCTCCCCAGAAGCTGGTCCGCAGCCAGTCCCGCCGGGGCCACACGCCCCACGTGTCCAAGCAGTACTGCTGGCGCATCGCCTCCGTGAAGGCCAGCTCCGGGAACATGTCAGTCACGTTGTTGCTGGCAAAGGTCAGGTTGATCTCCGTGCAGGCCTGCGGGTATGCCCCATGCTGGTCAGGTCCCGAAGGGCAGCCCACCCCGCAGCTACCCACCCCCATACCTGATAGTCCCAGGCCTCTGAGTCGGGGCCAGAGCCACAGCCGGTGGGGTCGGCGCAGCTCTGGTATTGCTGATAGATGTTGTAACAGGGCTTGGTCCCGGAGGCATTGTACACCAGCCCTGAGGTGGTGGGGGGGAGTACGTCAGCACCTCACACTCAAGGCCCTTCCCCTCTGTGTGTGGGAGGGGCTCTGTGTGTGGGAGGGGCTGTGTGTGGGCGGGGCTCTCTGTGTGGGAGGGGCTCTGTGTGTGGGAAGGGCTCTCTATGTGGGCGGGGCTCTGTGTGTGGGAGGGGCTCTGTGTATGGGCGGGGCTCTGTGTGTGGGA
>NW_006408574.1:1032517-1039674 GCF_000296735.1 Chrysochloris asiatica | reverse complement strand
TGTGTGTGGGAAGGGCTCTCTGTGTGGGAGGGGCTCTGTGTGTGAGCGGGGCTGTGTGTGGGAAGGGCTCTGTGTGTGGGAGGGGCTCTGTGTGGGAAGGGCTCTGTGTGTGGGAGGGGCTCTGTGTGTGGGAAGGGCTCTCTGTGTGGGAGGGGCTCTCTGTGTGGGAGGGGCTCTCTGTGTGGGAGGGGCTCTGTCACTTTCAGGGAACCCAGCTGCCCATCCAGTTTCCTTCTCTAGGGCTGCCTTTCGTTCTCAGGGACCCCAGGGACCCCTGAACAATGCTTTCATGCTGAGCCCGGGGGTGGCTGACAGCCTCTACCCTTTGCCCCATGCCACCCCCCTCCCACTGTCCCACGTGATCGGACGTACCCACCAGTGCGCGGAGCCCCTCCATGCCCTGGTTCTCACGTAGCAGTCGGTCACAGCCAGCCTGGGGAGGGGAGAGGAGAGGCGGATCCTGAGGAGTGGCCCAGCCTTAGCCAGCAACCCCTCACTCCCCCACCCGCCCTAAGGACAGGCCCTCACTTTGACAGGGTTGGCTGGAAGGGGACCCAAGAAGTCGGTGGGGTACGGGTAGTCCATCATGGCCAGCACAGTGAAGGCATTCCGTGCAAACCCGAACAGCTGGGTCAGGTCCTGGCCCGAGAGCATCTGGCATGTCCCGAACACCTTACTAACAGTGTTGTAGTCTGCAGGGATGGAGCAAGGAGAAGGACCCCAGAGGCTGCTGACAGTGAGTTGGAGGGCATGGAGCTGGGGAGCACCGACGTAGGGGTGGGGCAGTGGCAGGAGATAGGGGCAGGCTCACCTTTCTGAAGGAATAAGTCCTTGATCTGCCGAAATGCATCCCGGACGCCCTGAGCACACTTGGGACTCTGGCCCTCAAAGTCCTAGAGATTGGAACCTGTTGGTGCCTGGCTGCCCCCAGAATCCCCGCACGCAGATCCTCCCCAGCCCTGGGATTCTCTGAGGTCCCACTCACTGCGGTGACATCTCGGAAGAACTGGTAGGTGTCCCCAAGGCCTGCGACAGCTACAATGGGCGCACTGGCTGCCAGGGCCCCCGCCACAAGGTGGGGGTACTTCATCCGCATGTAAGCGCTCAGCATACCCCCATAACTGGGCAGAGAGGGCACAGGATTATGGCGGCTGGCCCACCCACCACAACACTTCCCCACACGGTCCTAGAGGTTCTGGTAGTGGTCCTGCCACCCTCGCCCTACTTTCTCCCCGTCCTCAGAGGCCCTTCTCATGAAGGACTCACGGCTCCCTGAGGCTCACAGAACCCCTGGCGTCCACCCCCCAGGTCACTCAGCCAGAGGACAGCTGCAATTGAGCCCCACTAGTGTGGCAGGGACATAGGGCTAGTGGGTGCTCGAGGGAAGGGTGGAGAGAGCTTCCTGGAAGAGCTGAATAAAGGCAGACATGGTGGGCAGAGAGATTCCCAAAACCCAGGGGGAGCGCCCTGCATAGACCCTGCCATGTACAGAGGCTCGGCGGGGCAGAAGCTGGGGATGGAGGGACATCTGGGACGCCTGGGAGGATGAGTCCAAAGTGAATCCGTTTGGACAGGGGGCTCCGCATGGGGAGCTGGGTGCCCACCCCTGGGTCCAGAACGGGGATCCCCGTCCGTGTGGCCCACCTGCCACCGAAGGCGATGGTCGGGGCGTCCTGGACCCCGAGGCTGACCCGCAGCGCCTGAAGCAGCACCGCGAAGTCGGCCAAGGCCTGCTCTACGGTCAGTAGCTCTGTGTTTCCGCGCTGCGTGGACAACGCACCGAACGGTAGGGATTTCCCGTAGTATCGCTGTGGACGGCAGGAATGGGCGCTGACCCACGGCCCACCGGCCCGGGCCTCCTCCCGCGGACACCCGCAGCCTGATACCCACGTGCTCCGCGAAGACCACCAGGGCCGCCTCCTGGGCCGCCAGCTCCAGGATGAAGCCCGAGTTGTTGGCGAAGGACCACACGTCCCCCTCATTCCCCGTGTAGAAGAATATGGGCCCCTCGCCCCTCTTCCAGAACTTCTCTGCGGGGTGGAGGCAGGCAGAGGTCGGCCCACGGGGTCTCCTCAGGGTCGTCCAGTCCCTGGTCCGTGGACTCTCCTAGCATCTGCGCGGGGCTGACCTCACCTGACACCAGGAACCGCTGGCGGAAGGTCTTGTTGCCAAACCTCTCGAAATTGAAGTGGTCCAGCACCTGCTCGAAGTAGTCCTCCCGGAAGCCAGGCTCTGGGACCCAGGGGGCTGCTGAAGGGTCGGGGGAACACCCGGGTTGGGGGGCTCCGCGAGGCGGAGCGGAGGAAGGCTCGTCCCTCCTCCGTCCCACCCTCCCCCGCCCTCACACACACACACACACACACACACACACACACACACACCCCGGAGCGCTCCCCCTCCTCCCCTCCTCCCGCGCTCACCCCCAGCCCAGGGCCCCCGCAGGTCCAGCGCCAGCTGCAGCGCCAGGGTCCCGGACAGGACCTTCCAGGCCGCCAGGGGACACAGTCTCGGCATGTCTGAGTGCTGTGCCCGCGGACGCGAGTCACGGGGTGGATCACGTGGCGGGTGGGGTCCACGTGACGCCCGAGTTGGGCCTTCCGTTCTGCTCCGCGGCCTCCAGGGCTCCGGGAGGATCCGCGGCGAGCAGGTGCTCGGGTCCCCATGGAGACGGCAGGGCGATCGCTCCAGCGAGGGATCGTCAGAGTATCAGACCTCACGCCTGCCCTCCCTCTCTCTTTGAGTCCCTTGGAGCTGACAGCAGGCCGGGGATGCGTCCCCAACACGCACACAACCGACAAGCGCGGCCCTGCGCGCCCCCACCCCGCTCTGCCAGCCTTAGCAACTCCGTGAACGGGCCCAAGGAGCAGGACCACTTTCAATGGCGGTCCGGGAGGGACCCCTGGGCTGACCCAAGAGAGAAAGGGAGGGAGCCTCAGAAGAAGCATGGCGGCAGCAGGTAAAACCTCTAAGCCCAGTGAGAGTGTAGTTTTGCCTGCAGGACGGTTGGGACAGGGCAGGGAAGTGGCTGTTGGGTTAGAGACGGGAGTCTCCACCCTACTCCTGAAGACAGAGCTTCCCAGGACCACCCTTAGGACCACCCCTCAAGGCCAGAGAGAAGAAAGGAGTCCCTAAGGCTGAGTAGAAGGGGCTGTGGGGTGGGGGCCATGCTGGCTCCAAGGTGCCCCCTCCAATGAGATCCCAAGGTCCTGGGCGGAGCATTCACCTTCAGGCCAGTGGGCTTCTGTGCAGCCATCCCCATCCCAGGAAGGGCCCACGCGGGAATATAGGATGGGACCCATTTGCCTCACCCTAATTCCACCAGGTGCCTGTGCATCGGGAACAGGGGCAGTGAGGGACCAGTTGCACCCTGGGCATGGGGATGTGGGAACTTGGGAAGGGGCTGGTCCCTTTGTGGGTTTCCAGCAGTAAAAAATCGATTCTGAGGCCTGGCCTGCAGAGCCAGCCCAGTCATTGGGGGGAGGGGGGCCTCAGAGGGCCCAGGGACAGCATAGGTACCCCTGAGCACCACACCAGCATAGGTTCAGTACCCCAAGACAGGAAGAAAGTAAGGGGGCTTGGTGAAGGGCCCAGACCCCCAGAGGCAGGCGCAACCATGCGTGGGAGCCCTTGTGCACTTAGAGCTGGCCCCTCGTGCCTGGAGCTGCAGTGGAACATAGTCACATCCAGCCAAGGTCCTGCTGGAGAAGTGGACAGTGAGTCAGGCCAAGAGCAGGGAGGGAGATGTGGTTACTCAGCCTAGCCTTCAGAGGAAAGGGGGCATCCTGTCCCCACTCCCAAGCCTGTCCCCAACCAGAGTGAGCCCCAAACTCTGCCCGGGCCAGGCTGGAATTCTGAGCTCACACTGCAACCAGAAAACCCAAGGACCAAGCAGGCAGAGCTGAGCTGGGAGGACTGGTCACTTGGGAGGGCCCTCATGTTGTCTCAAGAACAGCATGTTGACAATTCCTAGTCTTGTCACACTACACTGTCATGGCCGCCATCAGCACCCAAACTCAACACCATTGCCTTCAATGTTGCCACCAGTCACCATCCCTGTCACCGTCATCGTCCCTGTCACCAAGCCACCGTCACCACCACCACATCACCATCACCGTCCCTGTCACCATGCCACCTTCACGCCACATCACCGTCACCGTCATTGTCACTGTCATCATGCCACCGTCACCACCACCACATCACCATCACCGTCCCTGTCACCATGCCACCTTCACGCCACATCACCGTCACCGTCATTGTCACTGTCATCATGCCACCGTCACCACCACCACATGACCATCACTCTCACCATCCTGTGCAGCCCACTGGATACAGACCTGCCCCGGTGGAAGGACTGTCCACAGAGTCAGGAGACAGGGCAGAACTTCCAGTAGTCTGCCTCCATCGAAAGAGTGTGGACAAGACACACAGGGACCTGCCCAGATCACCCTCCCCCTGGGTGGCCAAATGCCCCCTGGCCGCGCCTGCACCGGCTCCTCCTCCCCTCCAGTGACCGAACACCAGCTCCTCAGCAACCCTTCGTCCACAGACTGCGTCCCACGGAGCATCAACAACCAGGCCCATCCAGTTCCTTCCAGTCACTCTAGAACCACTCCGCATTGCGGGAGCCCCGGATGCCAGTGATCTTGAGGACCAAGTGAGCTAGTAGCCACCTCAGCCCTTAAATGCAGCAGAACCTGGATCTCCACCCAATAGATCACAGCTTGTCAGAGGAGTGACATTTGTTCTCGTGTCCCATGCCACGGAGGACTGTCAGTCCCTCATTGTTGGCAGGTGCCAGGGTTGCTAAAATAGACAGTTTATGTGAGGGCAGTGGTTGGAGCAACACTTCAGTCACGTGGGTAACAGAGCAAAGGCACCTTCAATACTGGGGGCTGGACCCCACAGCCAGCAGTTCAGCCAGGGAGGTGGTCTGCATACACGCCTCTTGGGCTGCAGGGGGGTTAGTCAGGTGTTGTGTAACACACACAGTCAGCTAAACCGCTCCTGAGAGTGGAGACCTGGACTCAGAGCAAGAGAAGGGGGAGTCACTGGAAGCCCACTAGCTGCTTTGGGATGCTTGGAATCAGAACAAGGGAGTCAGTCCATGCTCTTGTATTGTCCAAGAAGCCGGACAGACACACATGGTCCAAGTACAAGGTTCATTCACAGGCCACAAGGCAAGGCGGTGGCCTGTGCTTCACTGCCCCCAACCACAGTGACCCTGCCCAGTCCCTTTTAGAACCCAAAGCTGCTTACAAAACCATCTTCCGAGGTGACCTGGAACCTGGCTGAGAGTCGGAATGAGTGGTGGCAGCCTGGGCATACTGTGTCCAAGTGGGTCTTGTTGAACTCTTTTGGCCCTGGCTCCTGCCACATCTGTGGTTCTGACCTCTTCGGTTTGCATAGTGATTCTGTGCAGCGTTTTCAGAACTTTGTCTTTGGAAAAACACTTTGCCGACTTCCTTTTGCCCTCCGGTTCTTTGTTTCCTTACGTTCTGCCCCAGTGTTGTCTCCTCCTCCCTCGTCTCTGAGTGTGTTTGTGGTAGGCTGGATGATGCGTCCACACCCTAATCCCTGAGGCCTGTGGACTTTGCAGATGTGGTTAAGGATTCGGAAATGGAAAGTGTGTGTGTGGTGAAGAGTCAACTTGGCCCCAAGAAAAGTCGGCCTCTTCCCTAAGCTTCTGGGAGGTAATCTCTAAAGTCTTGGTTTGCCGGCGTGATGCAGAGTAAGGACTTTCACCGGCACCAACAGTGGCCAGACAGAAAGGCCACCCATGTGACTTGTTGTCGTGAGGTGCCATCCAGTCCATTCTGACTTATAACGACCTTGTCTATACACAGCAAAATCGTCACAATGCTTGAGCCCATTGTTACTGCCATTTGTCAATCCATCTTGTGGGGGCGCGGGTCTTCCTCCTTTTCACTGGGCCTCCACTTTTACAAGCATGATGTCCTTCTCCAGGGACTGGTCCTCCTGACAACAAAGTACAAGAGACAGAGTCTCACCATCTTCAGTTAGAAGGCGCATGCTGGCTGTATTTCTTCCAGAACAGATGTTCTGGCAGCCCACGGTACTTTCAGGATTCTCCGCCAGCACCGTCATTCAAATGCGATTCTTCCATGGTCTTGTTTATTCCTTGTCAAACTTTCACATGTATATGAGGCGATTGAAAACACCATGGCTTGGGTCAGGTGCACCTTAATCCTCAAAGTGACATCTTTGCTCTTTAAACACTTTAAAGATACCTTTTGCAGCAGATTTGCCTAAGAGAACACGTCGTTGGATTTCTGGACTGCCACCTCTGTGAAATTGATGTGGATCCAAAATGAGATCTTAAACAACTTCAATCTTTTTTCCATTTATCATGTTATTTCTGGGTCCAGTTGTAAGAATTTCCATTTTCTTTACATTGAAGTGCAACCCGTACTGAAGGCTGTGGTCTTTGATCTTCATTGGTAAGTATTTCAAGTCCTCTTTGGGGACAGTGCAAGCATAGCCCGGAGCGTGAGCCATGAGGATAATCGATCCATCCTGCCTACTCAACGGAGTCCTGCCGTGGACTGAAGTGTGTCCCTCCCAAAATGTATGTCAGCTTCATCTGGACTTGATTCTCAGTGGCTTGCAGTTATGTAATGATGTAATGTGGCAGTTATGTGATGATCCCCATCATGTGATCTGAGTGATAACCAATCAGAGGGCTGTAATCCCCTTCAACCCATCATAGCCCTGATCTGATGTAAGGGAGTTTCCTGAGAGTCGGGCCTGTAACACGTTTCCTCTTAGAAGAAACCAAAGGAGAGGCAAAAGCAGCTACCACGGAGAAAGCAGAGCCGGGAGTGGAGTGTGGAGCCGGTGACGCCCCTGGGCCCAGGGGGAGCTTGGTGCTTCACCTGAGCTCTGGTGTTTGCTCCCGTTGGTTTATTTTCATCTGTGTCCTTTCCCTGTAAATGAATCGCAGTCAGTGGTTCACGCTCACTAGCCACTCCTCGGAAACCCTGTACAGGGTCGTTATGAGTCGGAACCAACTCAACAGAACTGAACACATCACACATTAACCACAAGAGTGGCAGTGGAAAGATGAGGCGTTCTCCTCCCGTAAAGATGTACAGCCTTGGAAACCCTGCCCAGGACTGCTGTGAGTCAGAATGCACTCG
>NW_006408574.1:1030803-1031190 GCF_000296735.1 Chrysochloris asiatica | reverse complement strand
GTATGAACCACAGCTGTATGTATGAACCACAGCTGTACGTGTAAGACACAGCTGTACATATGTGTAAACCACAGCTGTACATATGTGTAAACCACAGCTGTACGTATAAACCACAGTTGTAAATACAAAATCGCTGTCAGTGTCTGTGAGTCCTTTCAGTGAATGATTGAACCTGAGGTTTTGGGAACCCTTGAACTTGCAGCTAGTGTCAGAAGTGAGGAAGGTCTTGGGTTCCTCCCAGTCTGTTCAGCTAATAACAGCAACATTGGCCGCAGCGGTCTGATCTGCAACCAGCCACTGGAAATGTGCATAACTGGGCAGCGATTCATTTAGTTGTATGAGCTGCACGGGGTCACTGTGAGCTGTACGGGGTCACCATGGACTGTA